>NC_133189.1:58777500-58782500 GCF_049306965.1 Danio rerio
CTTGCCGCTTATCTCTTACAGAGGGTTTCCCACTGTGGTCAGTTTGCTCATTAACTCGTCTCGTACATGTCATGTTCGGTATGCAGAGCGGTCAGGGTTTGAGTCCAGAAACCAGGAGGAAAAGCAGAGTGAAATCATGGTGAAATCACGGCAGCAGTGCGGCTCGTTCCTCTGTTCACTTCTGTAAAGGTGGGAAGGTGCCGGTCAGTTGAGCGTGGGGGATTTATTACACTCACTATATATTATACACACACACACACACACACACACACAAACACTCACAAACACTCACACACACACACACACACACACACACACACACACACACACACACACACACACTCACAAACACACACACACACACACACACACACACACACACACACTCACAAACACACACTGTTACGAGTAGTGTAGTGTAGGCTTGTGTGTGGTTTCTCTCTTGCGCTCTCGCGCTCTTTCTCTCTCTCTCGCTCTCTCTTTCTTTCTCACTCTTAAGTATTCGCAGGTGGAGCGGATTACGTTGGGACGGACGATGATTGGCGGCGGCTATAAAAACCTGAAGAGAACATGGGTTCGATGGCTCCCCGCTCTCTCTCGATCTTCCCCGCTTGTACTCAGTGGAGAACGTGATTCCATGAGTGTTTGAATGTATATTGAGATGCCGTTGTGTTAAATTTTTAACCGGCGATTGAAACCCGGTTTGTCTCCCTGTCGGGCTTGGAGCATGTAGGGAGGTTTGGTGCCTTATTTGTTATTTTCGTTTTCTCCTGTGTTTGTTAGTAGGGAGGTAAGTTTTCTGTATTTTATTTTATTTGTTTTCTAGGGAAGTTTAATCTAATTTAGTTAGCTTGGTTTATTGTCATTTATTTTGGCTGAACCCCTCCTGATGTTATTTTTGCTCCTTATTTCTGTAAATAAATCATATTTTCTTGTTAATTCTTAGTGGTTGTGTTTTTGGTATATTTTGGGGAGAGAGAGCGCGGGGGCACCAGGGATTATATTTTTAATCCCTGTTATTTTGTTACGTTTTTGGTTACATCTCTTTTTGATTAAGGATTTTTAATTTAATTCGTAACAATTGGGGGCTCGTCTATTTGGTTTTTGTTTGTATAAATGACAATTGAGGCCCTGTTTGCTTTTTGAGCATATACAATTGTTGTTTATCTAGTCTTTTTGGATGTTTCTTATTGGCATTCTCAAATATGCTGTATTTGAAGATTCAGTTAACCCTGTTTATTTGATATTTGAAAGGGAATTTCAGATGTATGTCTTGATTCATTATGGAGTTAGATATTGATGAATTCATTTCAAATCCGAGTGTGCAGCAGTTTAATAAGTTCCGTAAACGAGATCTATTGCAGATTGCAGATGTTTTGAATATTTCTGTAGTAAGTACTGCTTCTAAACAAGTAATTAAATCTGCTGTATTTATTGAATTGGTTAAACAAGGGTTGTTGTGTGAAGAGAGTGAACAAAAAACTGAGATGGAGAAGAGCGCTGTTGAGGCGTCTGTTTCGGCTGATTCCGTTACAGTTGAATCTGATCTTGTATTGCAAATACAACTTAAAGAATTAGAGTTACAAATTAAACGACAAGAACACGAAAATCATGTTTTGCAAATTCGTAAACTTGAGATGACTCAAAAGGAAGCTAGTTCACTTATTGATCCACCTGCTGTATCTTCTGCATTGACTCAGCCTAGAGATGAACGTACATCAGCTGTTCTGTTTGATCCAAGTAAGCATATCAAGCTTGTCCCTCCTTTTAGAGAGTCAGAGGTTGACGCATATTTTATTGCGTTTGAGCGAATCGCTGCAAAGCTGAAGTGGCCTAAGGATATGTGGGCGTTAATGCTGCAATGCAGTTTAGTAGGTAAGGCGCAGGAGGTTTGTTCTTCTTTGCCTATTGAAGAATCTCTAAATTATGACTCTGTGAAAGCTGCAGTGCTGCGGGTTTATGAACTTGTCCCCGAAGCGTATAGACAAAAGTTTCGCAATTACACTAAATCTGTCAAGCAGACGTTTGTTAGTTTTGCTCGCGACAAGAAAGTTTTGCTGGAGAAGTGGTGCGCAGCATCTAAAACGACTACTTTTGAGCAGTTACAAGAATTAATTCTGCTAGAAGATTTTAAGAGCTGTTTGCCTGACAATTTAGTTGTTTATCTTAATGAACAAAAAGTGAATTCTATTTCAGCTGCAGCAGTGTTGGCAGACGAATACACGCTCACTCATAAGACTGCTTTTTCCTCTGCTTCTAGCCAAAGTTACGGTGCGCCAGTGCTTGTGAACACTGAAAAGACTTTCACGCACTCAAAATTTGGTGCGCGCTCCATAGAGCCGCGTAAAGAGCAGGGTAAGAATATCGAAAATAGAAGGGTTTGTTTTTATTGTTTAGACCCGAATCATTTGATTGCTGACTGTAAATTATGGAAGAAGAAAAACACAAAATCTAAAAGTGTAGCTAATGTGGTTCTTGAGACGGTGTCTAACAGTCATGATCAAAGTTGTTCAGATGCTTCTGTTTTCTCTCCATTTGTGTTCAAAGGCACTGTATCAGTTAACCCTGATTCTGCAACGAAAACCATTAACATCTTGCGAGACACAGGTGCTGCTCAATCTTTTATTCTTGAAAATGTGCTACCTTTTTCAAGTGAAACCTACTCGGGGACTGATGTGCTGGTTCGTGGCATAGAGCTGGGCTGTGTAAAAGTTCCTCTTCATACTGTGTGTTTGACATCTGATTTGGTTTCAGGTCCAGTTCAGTTGGGAGTGCGTGCAAAACTGCCAGTAGAAGGGGTCAGTTTAATTTTGGGGAATGACCTGGCCGGTGGTAAGGTTTTTACTCATCCAGTGGTGGCCGCACGTCCTGTTTGTGAGGTAGAACTTGGTACTAAATTTCCTTCAATATTCTCTGCGTGCGCAGTTACTCGTGCACAGGCGCGAAACAGTGGTAGTGATATTGATTTATCTGACACATTTATGTCTTTTCCAGACAATCCAACGGAGTTTAAATTATCTGTTCAACCCAGTGTGTTTAAAACGGATGATGTTACTGGTCACGAGGCTTTGTCTATGGGAAGAGAACAACTTGGTAAAGCTCAAAGGTCGGATCCTTCTCTTGTGCGATGTGTTGAAGCTGCCGAGGGCAAAGTAGAGAGTGACACAGATGACGGTGTGCAATACTTCTGGGACAGAGGCGTACTAATGCGTAAGTGGCTGTCACAAAAAGCTAAAGAAGTGGGTTTTAGTCCAGATTACCAAATAGTGTTACCTTCTGAGTATCGAACAGCAGTTCTTAAACTTGCTCATGATCACATTCTATCTGGTCATTTGGGCATTAATAAAACGTTTACACGAGTGGCTAAGTATTTTTATTGGCCTGGTTTACGCTCTGCTGTGTCAGATTTTTGTCGTGCGTGTCACGTTTGTCAAATTGCTGGGAAACCCAATCAGAACATCCCTCCAGCTCCTTTGCAGCCTATTCCAGTGATGGGAGAGCCTTTTGAGCGCCTCATTTTAGACTGCGTCGGCCCTTTACCAAAATCAAAAAGTGGTTATCAGTATATTTTGACGTTAATGTGCGCTGCAACGCGCTACCCCGAGGCAATACCGTTACGAAATCTTAAAGCGAAAACTATCGTTAAAGAGCTGATAAAGTTTTGCTCCACTTTTGGTTTACCTCGCGTTATTCAGACAGACCAGGGAACAAATTTTAAATCTAAATTGTTCGAACAAGTATTACAAGGAATTTCAGTAAGTCATGTAGTGTCAAGTGCATACCACCCACAGTCGCAGGGCGCTCTCGAGCGATTTCATCAAACGCTCAAATCAATGATGCGTGCTCATTGTGTTGAGTCCAACTCAGACTGGGCTGAAGATCTTCCTTTACTGATGTTTGCTATCAGAGAGACCGTTCAAGAATCATTGGGTTATAGCCCTGCTGAGCTTGTTTTTGCTCATGGTTTACGCGGACCCTTAAAATTATTAAGCGAACAATTAGTTGCTGACAATAAACAAATGGTACCTGTATCTGAATATGTGAATTCAATTAGGGAACGTCTTCGTAATGCTTGTGAAAAAGCAAGGACTAATTTATCTGAGGCTCAGGCTGAAATGAAAGTGCGTTATGATCGCAAAAGTGTGTCTCGTTCATTCCAGCCGGGTGATTCAGTTTTGGTGTTGCTGGCTACGCCAGGCTCGGCTTTACAGTCAAAGTTTTCAGGTCCATACATGGTGACCAAGAAGTTGTCTGACACTAACTATTTAGTTTGCACTCCTGACCGGCGAAAAAAATCTCGTATGGTCCATGTCAATATGCTTAAGGCTTATGTGAAAAGTGATGCTCATCTACCTGCTGTCAAATCAAGTTTAGTTGCGTCCTGTGTAGCTGATGAGATTGAACAGGATTTCTCTGTACCCTGCGGTCGTTTGACAAATTCTGTTATATTAAATGACTTGGATTCGCATTTAAGTTATTTATCTTCAGATCAAAAAAGCGATATTGTTGAGTTACTTGAAAATCATCGCTCTCTCTTTAGTGACATTCCTTCCCAAACCACTGTGCTTACACATGATATAGATGTTGGTGACGCACGACCGATAAAACAACATCCTTATCGTCTTAATCCGAAAAAACGTGACTTGATGAAAGCTGAGGTTGAGTATTTGCGGCAAAATCATTTTGCAAGTCCCAGTTTGAGTGCATGGAGTTCACCTTGTATATTAGTCCCCAAGTCTGACTTGTCGGTTCGTTTCTGCACTGACTATCGGAAAGTCAATGCAGTTACGAAGCCCGATTCATTCCCATTGCCACGTATGGAAGATTGCATAGATCGAGTCGGTCCTGCCAGGTTTGTGACAAAATTAGATCTTCTTAAAGGGTATTGGCAAATTCCACTTACGTCACGAGCCTCGGAAATTTCAGCTTTTGTGACCCCTGACGATTTTATGCAATACTCCGTAATGGCTTTCGGGATGCGCAACGCACCGTCAACCTTT
>NC_133189.1:58785000-58792500 GCF_049306965.1 Danio rerio
TGCACTGGTGCTGTATTGAGGCTATAATAATGCTCTATTACTGCTGCACTACTGCCTGTCCACAGCGGCCGGCTGACTCCGCATCACGTTCTTCTGCATCTTGAGTGACGTCCATGAGATTCTCATTCTCTCTTCTGGTTCATCTGAGCTTTTCTTGGTTATGATGAAAATGTTCCCAATATTAATATTTCTGCTCAAACAGGACGCTGTAGCTGCTCCTGTAATCCCACATGATGTCTGATGGCTTACAGTAGGCGATCTGCAGGGCTGATAACGGCATTAACTGGTGTTGAATGATCCTCTTATAGTGATGCTCGACTCGCTGCTGAACACTGATTTTACTGAAGCGATGAGGCTGAACACACACAGCTGCTGCTCCACCATGCTGATCTTCACGATATTCTCCAGATTAATCTTTGAGCAGAGATCCAATCATCATCTGAATGAGGCTGATTACTTTCCTCCGAGCCCCTCTGTGTTTATTAAACTCATTTAGTGGAACATGTAGAAATGTAGAGCAGCTTCACAAGGCTGGAGATAGATTTGCATAATGCATAAATTATACATTAAAGGATCAATTTAGGATCAACTATTTATATTTTTTGCTCTAATATATATATATGAATTAATTTGACCACTTATTAGGTACACCTGTCCAACTGCTTGTTAACGCACATTTCTAATCAGCCAATCACAGGGCAGCAGCTCACTGCATTTCGGCATGTAGACATGGTCAAGAGGATCTGCTGCAGTTCAGAGCGAGCATCAGAATGGGGAAGAAAGGGGATTTAAGAGGCTTTGAATGAGGCATGGTTGTTGCTGCCAGACGGGCTGCTCTGAGTATTTCAGAAACTGCTGATCTACTGGGATTTTCACGCACAACCATCTCTAGAGTTTACAGAGAATGAGGAAATATCCAGTGAGCGGCAGTTCTGTGGGCCAAATGCCTTGTTGATGAGGCCAAAGATTGGAGAAACGTTGCTGCTCTGATGAGTCTCCATTTCTGCTGACACATTCGGATGCTCGGCTCACAATTTGGCCTCAACAACATGAAAGCATGGATCATCCTGCCTTGTATCAGCGGTTCAGGCTGGTGGTGGTGGTGTAATGGTGTGGGGGAGATTTTCTTTGGGTCCATTAGTACCAATTGAGCATCAACGCCACAGCCTACCTGAGTATTGCTGCTGACCATGTCCATCCCTTTATGAGCACAGTGTCTCCATCTTCTGATGGCTACTTCCAGCAGGATAACGCAGCATGTCATAAAGCTCAATCATCTCAGACTGCTGAACATGACGATGAGTTCACTGTACTCAAATGGCCTCCACAGTCACCAGACTCAATCCAATAGTGCAGCTTTGGGATGTGGTGGAACGGGAGATTGGCATCATGGATGTGCAGCCGACAAATCTGCAGCAACTGTGTGATGCTATCATAACAATATGGAGCAAAATCTCTGAGGAATATTTCCAGTAGCTTGCTGAATCTACAACACCAAGAATTAAGGCAGATCTGAAGACTAAAGGGGTCCGAATTGGTACTGGTGAGGTGTACCTAATAAAGTGGCTGGTGAATGTTTATTGTTGATAATAAATAAGTTCATAGCCCTCACAGACGCTTTACAGTAATATATGTTTGCAGATACACAGGATTAGTCAGTACCAGAGTCAGAACTGATCAACTAATCTAACAAGATCACAGTCCAGAGATTATTACACACAAATTATTCAACATAATTTTAATAAACAGGCAAAATATATAATTAAATATTAAATAGAAATTGTGTAGTTTGTAATTGTGTTATTGTAATAAGTGGTTTGAGTTTAAATGCATGATCTGTCGGCTCAAGGTGTTCATGAGTAAACTCTTATTTAATGAGTATATCTGTTTAATGAAACTGATTTATTTGACTGACACCAAACCTCACTGTCTATAACCACTGGGAAATGATCAATGATTTATGTTAAAAGGGTGTGTGTGTGTGTGTGTGTGTGTGTGTAAAACAGCTGAAAGCCCGAAAGACACACAGCAGCTCAGCTTGTAGATTCGCCCGAAACTATAACGATTGGAAATAAGACAATACTGAGACATGAAGATGCTGAAGTGTGTGTGCTGCAGAGATGTAGAGCGGGAGATTTCCAGCAGAGAAACACTCGGTCAGCACAGCAGATCTATCAAATCACTTTATTATTATTATTATTATTATTATTATTGTGTGTGTGTGTGTGTGTGTGGCGATCCAGGAATGTTACAGTCTACAGTCTGTCTATCAGAGCATGCAGTGAAAACACAGAAGACACACACAAACATCATCTACAACACACACACACACATGGGACACGCCAACGCATGCATACAGAAACCGAGAGAGAGAAGATACTCTGACCTTAACACACACTACAGAAATCATATCAGAATACACAGAATAAAAGAGAATATCTCCAGAACACAACCATCGAGAGACAGGAACAGCTCACAGACAGAGGAACCACAGCGGCGCTTTAAGAGCTGCGCAGGACACGTACATTCAGAGATCACGACTATGGCATATTCATCATGTGCTGTAATGACGGCAGTATCTTCATCATGGAGAGAAACGCAGTGACTCCAGTGGAGGGTGTGTGTGTGTGTGTGTGTGTGTGTGTAGATGAGGACGCATGATTATTTCTTCACTCTCCAACATGTAACACATCTTCAGGGACGTTTGCTCTTGATTGTTTTTCTTTCTGATGGTTTATTTGTTCAGTTTGAGACACCAAACCCAAAGGAGGACCCAAATAAAGGATATTGTCCACAGACACACACTCTCTCGCACACACAGCAACACTCTTTGGTTTAATAAAGGAGTGATGTGATTGGGCAGTGTATTATCCATTAGTGCAGTCAGACAGGAGCGAACGCAGAGGTTTGTGCGTCTGGACACGTGAGAATGGCACATCAGACTTTACACGTCTGAGAAAGGCAGTCAGATCTGGAGGCGTGGCCACGGATATTAATATTCATGAGGGACTCCACATTCACAGCACAGACATTAGCATATGTTACTCCTGACATCACTCAGATGTCTGGATATTATTCCTCATCAATATTTTCTTCACGGAATGTCTGGAAAATCTGGAATGTTTAAAACGACACGATGGCAGCTTAACATGTGTTTTACATGTGCGTCGTTATTTACAGTGTTTGTGAATATAAATGAATGAAACACAGGCAGAGCATGATATAAAAGATGTCTATAAACACAGTCTGAGTTTAACATCTGAGTTACCATCATCAGATTTCACCTGGATGAGGAAAACCCACTGCAGAACAGGCTTTACTCTGAGCTCGGTCTCGCTTCTGCTGCAAATATCTCAACATTCTTACATCAAGAAGCTTCATGTGGACGAGCAGAACGGGATCTGATTAATCTGCTTGTGTTACTGAAGAACTCGCTTCATTTGGACTCATTATTCTGAACACAAGACTCTATCAGTGCTCGTCTACGTCTTCTCCGTTTAAGAGTTTCAGATGTTTGCACTGGAAACAGACTCAAGCTCTGCGTAAGAGACGCCTGTTCATCAGTGTGACGAATAAAGAAGCGAGCGCTTAGAGACCCTAACTAATCTCTCCTTTAATAAGCTGGTTTGACTGAAACTAGGAAGACGACATGGACATTCTGGAGCGATTAAACATAGATAACGATGAAGATTGTCTGTTATTGCTGATCTATAATCAAGCATCGGCACAGCACATCTTCATTCAGAAACAAATATTGCACCATTGTCACTGTCTGTTTAGGTGAAGAGAGAAACACGACACACGACTACTGTACAGCAGCGCAGATGAGCACGATGATCCAGATTCACCTCTGTGGATGACTATAGCCCTATTGGTCCAATTGTAGTAGTGTGTGATGGAGGTTCTGCGGTGTACAATATACGGAACGCAACACTCGCCAGTGCTGAATCTGTTTAATGAGTGAGGCGATGCACATCTACAGACAACAAGCTCAGTTATTGCCTTCAGCTGGAGCGTGTTGGAGCTGGAGCGCGTACAGTGCACAGGAGGAGCATGGAGAGCTGTTTCGCATGCGGAGAAACGCCACTACACCATCATGGGCCACGCTGTCTGTGTGTGTGTGTGATCGGACACCATGTGATGGTCGATGAGCGAATCCGTTTACAGTATATATATTCATATCTATAGGATGATGCATGGAAATATCTAGAACAGAGCAACAATCAAAAATAGATGACTGGAGAGACGCCTCCGGCATTAGTTTATGGCTTTTACTCAGAGATTATTCGTATATATCTGAATCAGCTATCGCTAGTGTATATATATATATCCATATATAGGTGTATCTGTTTATTATCACTTATTTACAGACAGATGATGAGGAGGGAGGAAGATTCCTGCTGTGAGCTCTGGACTCCAAACAGGTGTGTGTGTGTGTGTTTAAAGGTGCGTGTCGAACGTGTGTGTGTGTGTGTTTAAAGGTGTGTTCCACATGATTGGGTTGAACAGGTGTGTGTTTAACTCAGTGGTTCTCAAAGATGCTCCTGGGTCATCATCAGAGTATAGCGTAGATCTCTGTCAGTCGTGTTTGTGTCTAGTTTCCTCAACAGTGAAAGATTTACAAAAATATAAACGTCTTCAGCAGATCAGCCGATGGGTTAAACAGCGTCAGCCCCTCACTCACCACATTACAGACTACTGAGATCAGCTCCTGCAGGCTGTGGTGCAGGCCTGCTCTCCTCTGCTTTAACGTGTGTGTGTGTGTGTGTGTGTGTGTGTGTGTGTGTGTGCTCTTATTTCTCGACAGTATTTTAGTCCATGTAGCGTAATGAATCAGGAGGTGTCTCTGAATAAAGCATCTTCACAGGCGCAGGAGTGAGGGCGGAGCTGCCGGTTCACATCAAAGCCGTGTTCATTATTATGCAAATTAAATTCAAATGAAATCTTCAATATTTTCACTCTTCATCTTCAATATTTTCACTCTTCATCTTCAATATTTTCACTCTTCATCTTCAATATTATTCACATCTTTTACCGTAGAAAAGTGTGCAGAGACTTAAAAACAGGTTTAAAGGGGACGTGACCAAGAACATTTAAGAACCACTGATTTAACATCAGTGTGTGTGTGTGTGTGTGTGTGTGTGTTTATGGCAGTAGTGTGTGTTTTTGGCAGTAGTGTGTTTACGGCAGTAGTGTGTGTGTGTGTGTTTGTCCAGAGTCCTCAGAGGAGTGTGTGTGTGTGTGTGTGTGTGTGTATGGCAGCAGTCTCCTCAGCTCTACTTCTTGTTGAACATGTCCTGCAGAGGTCCGGGCAGGAACTTCATCACGGTGTCCACGATGCTCTCCTCCTCCTCCTCGTCGTCTCCGCAGCCGGCCGGAATGGCTTTCTTGGGTCGGGTCAGACTGCCCTCCGCTGCCTGCTCCAGTGCCGCCGCCGCCTCCGCCTCCTTCTCCTCCTTCTTCTTTATCCCATACTGAAACACACACACGCACACACACACACACACACACATCAGAACACACATCAACACTCCTGTAATACACACATCCACAGTGCGGCTCTGGAAAAGCTGTTCGTGCTCTATAACTCTATCCCCGACCTAATTCACCCAGTATGGGTTCTGCATTGACATCTATGCTGGTCCTGGATGAATGAAGAGATGAGTTGAGCGTGTGTGTGTGGAGTTCAGGCTTACGCTGAGAGTGATGCGCTTCTACATGAGTGTTCTCCAGCTATTCCTCTCCTCTGACTGTGGGAATGGTCTACAGCTCTGGCTGGGCTCAGGTGTGGGTTCCGGGATCAACACAGATGCAGGATCACAGCGCACTTGACAGAATCATGACGTGCAGAACTTTATACACCAACATGTGCAAATTACTTCAGTGGAAGAACTGAAACTATGCATTTATGATTAGCCCCAGCAGTGTGTGTGTGTGCGTGCGTGTGTGTGTGTGTGTGTGTGAGCAGCCTCTAATGGTGAACAGTAGTGAGTTGTGTTTGTTCTAATCAGACTTGATGCAGAAGCACTGTGATTGACATTCTGCCTTTGTACGAGTCATCAGAAAGGGAAAGCCCCGCCCACTAGTGCCCATCTCTCCATCTCATTAGCATAAAGAGCAGCCCTGAGTGAGAAGAAGCCGACCAGCACTGACAACAACACACACACACACACACACACACACACACACACACACACACACACACACACACACACACACACACACACACACACACTGCTGTTTTACATCTGTCACTCTGGTGATGCACAGCCGTCTGTAGCTCCGCCCTCTTCTGAAAAGAGCACAATCTCATTTGCATTTAAAGCGACAGTCACCAAGACGCCCCAGTTAGAGGCTGAAAGGGCCAGTTTCAGAGAGCTGCAGGACATGATCTGTGTGCTGATAACAGTGTGCTGTTTGGACTGTGTGGAGCGCTCAGCTGCTGTGTTCTGTCCTCAGAGTCAGTCGGTCAGTAGAGTCGGTGTGATGTTGTGATGTTGTGGACGTGACGCTTGTCTTCGTGATTCATTCTCATCAGAGTTCCTCATACACAGATGATGTCCTGAACACTGGCAGGGAAACCCTCTCCATTACAGAGATGACAAACAGAGCGTCTGGCCTCGTTCACCCTCATCAACTCTGGCGTCTGCGTCCAGCCCTCATGTTCCTCATTTCACAGAGTTCACGTGTACAGCGTCCATTACTGCTGCGATCCAACACCAGCATCACCACTCAGACAGCAGACGCACAACAGGAGGATCAGCTCACTATTACTGATGAAGGAGCAACTGTGCTCTCACACACACACACACGCACGCACACACACACTGAGAGAGAGAGAGAGGTGTGTTTCTGCTCATGTGTGTGAGTGTGTGTGTTCCTGACCTTGTCCCGGATACCCTGGCGCACAGACTCTCTCTCCGCCTCCATCTTGGCGTATTTGGCCTTGCGCTCCTCCTCCTGCTGCCGCAGCGCCTCCTGCCGCTCCTCCTCCTTCCGCTCCGCATCCGGATCCTTCTCCTCCTCTCCGCCCAGCATCTTCCCCATGTCTTTAGTGGCGCCTGTAGTGGAGGAACAGCAGAATCACACACTATAACACCACAGAACCAGCAGCAGCGTGTGTGTGTGTGTGTGAGTGTGTGTGTGTGTGTGTGTGTGTGTGTGTGTGTGTGTGTGTGTGCACCACTGGTGTTAATGAGCGAGCGATTAGCCTTCAGCAGATGATGAGATGCTAGTGCTGTTCTCAGTCTGCTTTAACACACATCACACTCTTATATAAAGCCAATAACACTCGGAGCATGTCTGACCGCTCGCTGCTCTGCTGCACACACAGCGACGCTTCAGAGACCACAGATCACACAGCAAAACCCACCAGAAGAGCTGATCACACACGAGCAGGCCTGTAGTGTGTGTGTGTGTGTGTGTGTGTGTGTGAGTGCGTGTGTATGTGTATGTGTGTGTGTGTGTGTGTATGTGTATGTGTGTGTGTATGTGTGTGTG
>NC_133189.1:58797500-58800000 GCF_049306965.1 Danio rerio
GTAACAATCACCAGTGCTCCAGTAATAATCACCAGTGCTCCAGTAATAATCACCAGTGCTCCAGTAATAATCACCAGTGCTCCAGTAATAATCACCAGTGCTCCAGTAATAATCACCAGTGCTCCAGTAATAATCACCAGTGCTCCAGTAATAATCACCAGTGCTCCAGTAATAATCACCAGTGCTCCAGTAATAATCGCCAGTGCTCCAGTAATAATCGCCAGTGCTCCAGTAATAATCACCAGTGCTCCAGTAATAAACACCAGTGCTCCAGTAATAATCACCAGTGCTCCAGTAACAATCACCAGTGCTCCAGTAATAATCACCAGTGCTCCAGTAACAATCACCAGTGCTCCAGTAATAATCACCAGTGCTCCAGTAATAATCACCAGTGCTCCAGTAATAATCACCAGTGCTCCAGTAATAATCACCAGTGCTCCAGTAATAATCACCAGTGCTCCAGTAATAATCGCCAGTGCTCCAGTAATAATCACCAGTGCTCCAGTAATAATCACCAGTGCTCCAGTAATAATCACCAGTGCTCCAGTAATAATCACCAGTGCTCCAGTAATAATCGCCAGTGCTCCAGTAATAATCGCCAGTGCTCCAGTAATAATCACCAGTGCTCCAGTAATAATCACCAGTGCTCCAGTAATAATCACCAGTGCTCCAGTAATAATCACCAGTGCTCCAGTAATAATCACCAGTGCTCCAGTAATAATCACCAGTGCTCCAGTAATAATCACCAGTGCTCCAGTAATAATCACCAGTGCTCCAGTAATAATCACCAGTGCTCCAGTAATAATCACCAGTGCTCCAGTAACAATCACCAGTGCTCCAGTATTAAACTAAAGTTTAAATAAATAAATGATATTTCGGGGATACCCAGCATGCCTCCTGAGAGATTGTTTTTTGTATGCAGTAATAAGAAGGGATGATGAGTCAGGAAGGTCAGACTTAATAACCTAATTCTCTGCCGTGTAAGTCTAAGACAACAGATTTCTTTTCTGCATACTATCGAATTTCATTCAAATGAACTTATTATTCTTGCAAAAGATTTCTTAAATGAGCATCACTCCAGTTGGGTCTTTACAGTGTTTCCAGTTACAGTTTAATTTCTGTTATTTATTTAGAATAATAATTGTACAATAACAATAATACTGTTATTTATTTATATTTTTGTTTTTTAAATTGATTGATGGATTGATTGATTGATTAGGGGGGCATGCCCCAGTAGAGCTTCATGTCTAGCAATGCCCCTGGTGCACACACACCTTTCTTGAAAGGGTCGTGATCCCCCCCTCTGTCAGGCCACGTCTACCTATGAATGTTTTCAGGAAATGCTCCATGATGGGGGTGGAGTGCTGGAGCAGGGGTGTGGCTGGAAGAGCAGGGGGAGGGGCTTTTGTCAGTGGCTCAGCAGCTCAAAATGAAAGAAAATTCAACACGAAGCGTGAGGAGACGCGTGATTTACAGCTTACACCGCTAACATGTACAGAAATAAACAGTACTTTAATGCTGCAACATATACCATAGGCTGTTTTTATTTCCATATACACATAAGCACTGTGTTCCATCATCATGGAGAGAATCATGTTCATATAAACACTATATTGAAGAAGACTTCTCTCCTAAATGCAGACACAGTAGAGGAGCAGTGCAGCTCTCTTTCCCTGTCTATTCCAACCGTTATCCCCGCCGCTAGTCTGGAGATTTACACTTGTGAACACAGCAGCAGGGATATAGGCGATGAGTCTGAACGGGAACAAACTCAACTAATAAAACACAAAGTCTCCAGTTCCCGTACAGCACACAGACAGCTCGGCCCTGACAGCATCACAGGGAAACACATGCAACAAACCCTGTGGGTCTTGGAAACACACACATACGAGTCTACATGAAGGGCTAAACACTGCGTGTCGAGCGCTGTCTCACAGCTGGGTGGGTCTGTGGTCTGTCCATACGACTCATGAATAATTCAGCAGCAGACTCCTCTCATAGGATAAGAATACTCCGCTATGAACAATACGGGGAAATGACGCGTCATCACTCCACTGGCAGACGAGCGCTACACAGTGTTGCGGAGGTTTCTCTGGGAATGTAGTAGATTGTAATAGATGACCCGATCTAAAATGTAATGAGTAGTGTACCTTTCCAATGACTGCATAAAAGTAAAGTAACTGATCACATCTGATATCTACTGAATCCTCTTGAAGCGTTTATATCGAGCAGGAGTGAGCTCTCAGCAGCTCTGTTCACTGTTAGCATCTCAACACCGGCCTCTCAGCTCTGTGAATGTCAGTGCTGTCACTTATTGATCCGCGATCGGCAAATGTAGCATGTGTGGACGCTTTACTGTCACCTTTATTCTGTAATTAGATTACGTAACGCCGCTACAGGTCACTATAGTTACTCCCCAACACCAGCGCTACGTCACTGACTCTGATCCCGCGCCAATAATGATTTTAAACCCAGACGATGATATTAGCTGTGTGGATCT
>NC_133189.1:58807500-58822500 GCF_049306965.1 Danio rerio
ATATGTTTTACACAGCGGATGCTCTTCCAGCTGCAACCTATCCCTAAGAATCATCCACACACACACACACACACACGCACACGCACACGCACACACACACACAGTTTAATTTTAGCATACTCAATTTACATATACTGCATGTGTTTGGACTGTGGGGGAAACCGGAGCACCCGGAGGAAACCCACACCAACACGGGGAGAACATGCAAACTCCACACAGAAACACCAACTGACCCAGCCGCGACTCAAACCACAGACCTTCTTGCTGTGAGGTGAATGCGCTACCCACTGTGCCACCGCGTCGCCTCCTATAAACACTTTATAATCTGTAAATGTAACACACTGATGACAGAAAGAGAATTAGACCAGATTGGTAAACAGAATTAATCGATGCTCCTTCTGCTAAAGGCTGTATTGAGCTGTATTGCTGCTGATTTCCTGGATTTTCTTGATTTGAAAAATGATTTAAGACCAACAGCACAATATTTCAGTGTGTTTAAGGCCTAATCTTTCTTAAATTCAAGACATGTTATGAGATCTGTGACGGCGACACACTTAACTTCTGTTTTAGAAACTGTGTTGATTATTGCCACATGGTTATAAACAGCAGCACATCCTACATGACCATCAGCAGCAGCAGACTGACCTCAGATCTGACATACAGCAGACAGAACCGAGACTGCAGACCCCAACACAGCAACACCAGTCGCCCAGCAGCCCATTAACAGGTTCAACATGCGTGAGCTGGAATCCTGCTGTTAGCACACAGTGTTGGACCCTAAAGCGGGCTTTCTACGCTCATGTGGTCATCAGCGTGCTGTAATGTTGGTAACGGTGATCTCATACAGCAGATCGTCAGTAATGGAGCGTCTGCTGTGTGTCTCTGTGCTCCAGACAGTAATGGATCATTAATTAGATCTGTGTGTTGGTTCTGCTGCTGTGTCCCTCACAGTTCTGCTTCTCCACCCAGACGCCCTTCACTCTTCAGGCTCCTCGTTGTTATTCTCCTCACGTCTCTGACCTTTCCCTGTGCAGCCGTGCATGACTCCACAATTGTTCACCGCAGAATTGCTTGATTGCCATTGATTTTGCCCCCATTATTATTTTATGGAGCTGCGCTGTGTGTGCGTGTGCGTGTGTGTGTGTGTGTGTGTGTGTGTGTGTGTGTGTGTGTGTGCGTGTGTGCGTGTGTGTCGTCTGTCTCCTGTCAAACTCATAGGACAGACAAACAGCAGAAGAGGAGTGTGAGTGTGTGTTATCTTCCTCCAGCAGGACAGGTGTGTGTGTATGTGTGTGTGTGTGTGTGTGTTTGTGTGTGTGTGTGGGAGAGACAGATATCCCAGACAATGGCGATGTCTGAACTCCTGCAGACACACACACTCTGATCTGAGGTCAGTCTGTTTTGCTTGACATATTTAAGATTAAATGAAGATGATGATGTACCATAATAGTGTTAATAACTCATCTCTAATAGCTGATGTGTTTCCTCTTCTCCATGATGACAGCACATAATATTAGTCTAGATATTCTTCAAGACACTAGTGTTCAGCTTACAGTGACATGTAAAGGCTTCACTAGGGTAATTAGGGTAAAGTTAGGGTAATTAGGCAAGTCATTGTATATCAGTGGTTTGTAATATTGCTGAAGGGGTGAATAATATTGACCTATAATATTGAAGAAACACTGTGAAGATTTGTGCACAATGTTAAACTTCATTTGCAATATATATTTAACCCGATATATTATATATATATATATATATATATATATATTATATTAATATATATAAACCCGACTCTACACCATAACTTTTCAATCCAGATGGATGGGGCAACCATTACTGCATCCAAAATGGTGAAAAGCCTTGGAGTAACGATTGATGACCAACTAAACTTCTCTGACCACATTTCTAGAACTGCTCGATCGTGCAGATTTGCACTCTATAACATCAGAAAGATCCGACCCTTCTTATCTGAACATGCAGCTCAACTCCTTGTTCAAGCTCTTGTTCTCTCCAAACTGGATTACTGCAACTCTCTACTAGCTGGGCTTCCAGCTAACTCTATCAAGCCTCTTCAACTGCTCCAGAATGCAGCAGCACGAGTTGTCTTCAATGAACCTAAACGAGCACATGTCACTCCGCTGCTAGTCCGTTTGCACTGGCTGCCAGTTGCTGCTCGCATCAAATTCAAAACTCTGATGTTTGCCTACAAAGTGACTTCTGGCCTAGCACCTTCTTATCTGCACTCACTTCTGCAGATCTATGTGCCCTCCAGAAACTTGCGTTCTGTGAATGAACGTCGCCTCGTGGTTCCATCCCAAAGAGGGAAAAAATCACTTTCGCGAACGCTCACGCTCAATCTGCCCAGTTGGTGGAATGAACTCCCTAACTGCATCAGAACAGCAGAGTCACTCGCTATTTTCAAGAAACGACTAAAAACTCAACTATTTAGTCTCCACTTCACTTCCTAATCTGCAATTGCCTCTTTGAATAACACACTAATTGTACAAAAAAAAAAAAAAAAAAAAAAAAAAAAAAAAAAAAAAAAAAAAAAAAACTACTAACACTTCCCTTCTTAGACTTTACAGACCTGAAACTTGCCTTTAGTACTTATTCATTGTTGCTCTTAGTTGTGTAAATTGCTTCCTTGTCCTCATTTGTAAGTCGCTTTGGATAAAAGCGTCTGCTAAATGACTAAATGTAAATGTAAATGTATATATATATATATATATAAAACACAACATTTCAGACGAGGGTCAATCATTTTAACATTAATTTTGATGCTGAGTAACGCTGTATCCACATGTCTATTGTGTGAACGTCCTGCTCCAGCGTTTGTCTAGTTGTGATGCAGTGGATCATGAGAAATCTCCATCACAGCTGTAAACGGCCATCAGAGAGCCTCAGCTCTGCTTTAGCGTCAGATTCTGCCAGACTCCTGCATTGATTGGTTCTCCTCGACCGTCCCGAGAGACGCAGGAACAGACGTGAGCATTAATATGACCACAGCGGTTTAATTGTCCTCTAATAAGCTCCTGCGTACAGCGCTGTCTGTGAAGATGTAGAGTCTGCAGATATAATAAGACCGTGTGTTTGGATTTATTATTGCTAGCAGTGAAACACACAGATCTGGCATCCCATGAATCAGTGAGTGTGCAGCGTCATCATACAGCAGCTGCGCCTCTGCCTGTGTTTCCACTATTACACCCTAATTCATCTCTATACTGGAGCTGTTCTCCAGACCTGCGCACACACACACACACACACACACACACACACACACACACACACACACACACACTGCAAAAAATGCTTTTCTTACTTAGATTTTTTGTCTTGTTTCGAGTGTAAATATCTAAAATTTCTTTTATCAAGAAGCATTTTTTAGACAAGCAAAACATATTGCCTTGTTTTGAGAAATATTATGCCAATATTAAGTGAGTTTTTCCTTAAAACAAGCAAAATAATCTGCCAATGCGGTAAGCAAAATAATCTTACGTCAAAAGAAAAAACAAGATTATTCACAGTTCTGGCCAGGTTCAAGTCTGATCTGAGTGTTATCAGTGTGTGTGAGTTATTGAAGAGGCATCAGACAGATCAGCAGTACACTGTGGGGTCCCACAAGGCTCAGTTCTTGGTCCGTTTCTGTTCACACAATGATATCATACGCTACCGCTAGCTGATATCATTACTAAACATGGAGTGAGCTTCCACTGTTATGCTGATGATACACAACTCTATATCTCCTCTCTGCCTGATGACTGGTGTGACTTTACCTAATGAGCAGATTGTGTAGCTGATGTTCAACACTGGAGGACTAATGTCTTCTTATCACTGAATTCAGACTATACTGAGCTCTTGCTTATTGGACCCAAAATCCTCACACACCGTCGCCTTAAGGCCAGATTATAGAGAGAGGTGGCGAAACATGAATGGGTTCGGGCTTTATTAAGCTGTCAATCAAAATGTACAGGCTCTGGCCGAATTCTGTCGGGCTCGGACCCTATTGGGCCTAATCTTTATGGCCTGATTCAGGCAAAGGTTTTCAGCTCTAGCCTGTATCCTGAGCTGATGCTGTCGTGGAGGAGTGGAGAGACTGATCTCAGTACTGGAGTGTGTGTGTGTGTGTGTGTGTGTGTGTGGTTTTCTCTGTTTTGTTTGTACAGTGTAAAGGGTCACAGGAGTCGGTCCAGTCGCCCACGCTTGTCTTTATCTCGGACGTCCACCTCCCCAGCACTGCAGCTCCAGACTCAACACTTTAGGTTTTATAAGCAGGAGCATTTCAGAGACGATGTAACTCTAGATGAGGCGTTTCTGACCCACAGTAAAAGTGTGCAGCAGAAACTGTTTGACCTTCATGAAGACTTTAAAATGTGTTAAAGGAAGGAGAGCCTGAAGCCCTGAGCCGCGGCTATTATCACCAGCAGCAGCCGTTACAGAGCGGAGAGAGACTCACGGTGATGGATGATCCTGCGCTGGCTCACTGTAGGCCATAACTCTGCAGCGCAGTCACGGGAGCGCGGATCCATCACACACACACACACACACACACACACACACACACACACACACACACACACACACACACACACACACACACACACACACACACACACACACACACACACACACACACACACACAGACATGCATCTGCTAAAAGAAGACTCTCTCTCTCTCTGTTTATCTCTCTCTCTCTCTCTGTTTATCTCTCTCTCTCTCTCCCTCTCTCTGTTTTTCTCTCTCTCTCTCTCTGTTTCTCTCTCTCTCTCTCTCTCTCTGTTTATCTCTCTCTCTCTCTCTGTTTCTCTCTCTCTCTCTCTCTCTCTGTTTATCTCTCTCTCTCTCTCTCTCTGTTTCTCTCTCTCTCTCTCTCCCTCTCTCTGTTTTTCTCTCTCTCTCTCTCTCTGTTTCTCTCTCTCTCTCTCTCTCTCTGTTTATCTCTCTCTCTCTCTCTCTCTGTTTCTCTCTCTCTCTCTTTGTTTCTCTCTCTCTCTCTCTATCTGTTTATCTCTCTCTCTATTTCTCTCTCTCTCTCTCGCTCTCTCTCTCTGTTTCTCTCTCTCTCTCTGTTTCTCCAGGAATAGATTTCAGTGGGAGTCTAAGGCCAGGGTAGGGGTGTGAAGAAGTGGGAAGAGGAGCTGAATGCAACATTTTTCTGTTTTTCTGAGCTTCAGCATTTAATTCAAGGCTTTTGAAGAGGAAAGCATTTAAATAATAAGCAGATTCGTAAAAATGCACACTTATATAATAAGACAATAATAAACACAAATATATGGGTGACGCGGTGGCGCAGTGAGTAGTGCTGACGCCTCACAGCAAAAAGGTCATTGGTTTGAGCCTCAGCTGGGTCAGTTGTTGTTTCTGTGTGGAGTTTGCATGTTCTCCCCGTGTTGGCGTGGGTTTCCTCCGGGTGCTCCAGTTTCCCCCACAGTCCAAACACATGCGCTATAGGGGAACTGATCAACTACACTGGCCGTAGTGTATGAGTGTGAATGAGTGTGTTTGGGTGTTTCCCAGTACTGCATTGCAGCTGTAAGGGAATTCGCTGGGTCAAACATATGCCAGAGTAGTTGTCAGTTCATTGCGCTGTGGTGACCCCTCATAGACTGAGCTGAATGACTGAATGAGCATTTCTTTCTTGATTTGCAGTGTAGGCATACGCAGACAGCAGTGCTCTGGGATTGGAGCTGCTGTAGTGTTTTAGGGTTTATTGAAGTGATCCACCTGCCAGCAAACAAGAAGCCAAATATAGCGAGCTATCATCACAATGTTCAGTGGATTCTCGCCGCCGTGGCGTTCAGCCCGTCTGCTTTAGTGATGTAAGCTTCCGGAAGGGTTTGGAGTTTCCCTGACAGATGGAGAGCGACGCGATCGGCTGGAGATTCACACACTGGATATTAGTGATGTGTGACGTTATAAACTCTGAGAGAAACACACTGTTCCTATACGCAGAGTATTCTCACCGCCTGCCGACATTAATGCCCCGACACAGCTCTACACATTTATACATCAACATCCTGACGAGCGTCAACATCTCTGATGCTTTCTCACAATGTGGAGAAGTTTTATATGAACCCAAACGAGCATTGTTTTAGTGAGTCATTATTTTAGGAATTCGTCATCTCTTATATACTCAAGCAGCCGCACATATAATGTGTAAATAGTAAAGGACCGAGAACTGAGCCTTGCGGAGTCCCACAGTAATAACAACATCATCCTCAGGCCTGTCAGGCGAACGTTAGGATCAATGATGTCAAACGCAGCTCTGAGGTCCAATAACAGACAGAAACGCAGTCACGATGAGGCGATTAGAGCAGCTCACTGTGTGTGTCCAGTTAAACTGTGTGGGAACGCCATGGTGTGATTGTGGTGTCATTGAACACACTGCAGTGTGCTGGACACTCCACTGCTGGACTGTTACTGTAGCTGGACGCTGAGCACTGCGCTGCAACATATCATCATGTAAATATACCATCATATTAACATATCCTGCTCTCCTGTCTAATGAAGCACAGCTGACATCAGCGTCTCTCTCTCTTCTCCAGAATATTCAAGATCTCTCTAGTATTGATCATTTCCGATAAGTATACACACGGTTTGATTTACAGACAGAATCCAGAGCAAATGACCATCCGAGAGTGTCCTCACAGACGTTTGTCCACAGTTATTCAGGACGCGCAACTGTGTTTCCATGGAGTTTGACTGCGATTCTGTTCTGCAGGAGGAACTGACTTCATTTCTATGGTAATGAGGCTGAAATAGACATCGCATCAAAGAGTGTGATCACACAACCTGCTGTTATTGCTGCACAGAGCAAACACACACACACACACACACACACACACACACACACACACGTTCATAGGTGTAATGCATTTCAAACAGTAAAAGCAGCTCATTATATCGCTCATCTCTAGCCCTTACCCAACACTCACAGCACACCTGTGGAGAAATCTGAATATAACAGACATTAATATGCTCACGTTTACATTCAATATGTTTTAAAGTGTTTTGATTGACGAGGACATACGACAGGTCCTTATAGATCACCTCAGTGCTGTAGAACCCCAGTCATACTCATGACACTATACTGTCCCTGTTAACCACAAAAACCCAGTGTGTGTGTGTGTGTGTGTGTGTGTGTGTGTGTGTGTGTGTGTGTGTGTGTGACCCTTCAGGATTCACTGCAGGATTATGTGAGCGGTGTCCAGGGTTTGATGCTGGGTTCTGGAGTGTGTTCAAGGCAAGTGGCGAAGCGTCCAGATCGGTGATTCTCCCGCAGGGACGCCGGATAGCAGCTCGGAGACCCCGACACCAGCTTATCTAACGCTGACGTACACACACTATTTATATTTCTCGAGGTTCCTTTATGTAATGTATCGTGATGAGAGCATTATTAGGAGATCACTGCGGCTCAGTGCTGTGAGAGTTTGTGTGGATCGGCTGTAATTCTGGAGGATTGTGCTGGATTCATTTCTTTACTGGAATTCATCAAAAATGAGGTCAGATATCTTCAGACGTGGAGCTAAAACCATCATGAAACAAGCACACGGTGAAGTTTATCCTACACCGACAGACTCTACTAATGTTCACTGAAGAGCTGTGGGATGGAGAGACTGTTCCCAGATCAGCTGTTAATGCTGAGATTAACCCTCTCTGCCAGCGGGAGGAACACCAGCAGAGGAAGAGCTCAGACAAATCAATAACTAAAGCATATATGCATATATTTGCCTTTCTACAATATAAATTACCCTAAATATATATATAGTATTAAGGGCAGTGATCAGGTGAACTGCTGAATAATTATGTGATGTGACACAGGTGATGGGATGTCCACAGGTGATGATGATCTGCTCATCAGGAAAGCTCTACTCCTTTAGGAGCAGAGATGGGTCGAGGATCGCCAGTTTGACAACAAATAGGAGAGAAATTGAGTGAGATGTGTGAACACAATGCTCCTCAGAGAGAGAGAGGAAGACATGTGGATATTTCACCTTCAACAGTGCAGAACAGCATTAAAGACTGAAGGAGTCTGGAGGAGTTTCAGTGCGTAAAGGACAAGAGCGCAAGCCTAAGCTGAACAACCATGACCTCCGACCCCTCAGGGGGCGCTGCATCAAGAGTCCTCATTCATCTATAAGCAGATCAGCACAAGGGCTCAGCACTACTGCGCTAAACCTGTGACAAGCAGCACAATACAGAGTCACATCCACAAACACCAGCCAACACTGCACTGTGCCAAGAGGAAGCCCTATGTTAACAGTGTCCAGAAGGGCTTCTCTGGGCTCGGAGGTGTCTGAGATGGAGCATCACACAGTGGAGACGTGTCCTATGCTCAGATGAAGCAGTGTTTCAGGTGTTTCTGGGAGAAATAGACGCCGTGAGCTCCAGACCAAAGAAGAAGAGGATCATCCAGACTGACACCAGCAACAGGTCCAGAAGCCCGGCTCTGTCATGGTCTGGGGTTGTGTCGGTGCTCTTGGTGAAGGTGACCTGCTCTTCTGTGATGCTCCAGTAATGCTGAACAGCACAGAGAAATTCTGGAGCTCAATATGCTGCCTTCTGCTCCAGAGACGCCCATGCAGAGTCCAACAAGACCATGCAGAACCACACTCAGCTCACATTACAGAGTCCTGCTGCAGAGGAAGAGGAGACGGACACTGGACTGGCCTACCTGCAGTCCCGACCTGTCTCCAATAGAGAACGTGTGGTGCATTTTTGAGCACAAAATGTGGTCTGGAAGACCTGGTACTGTTGCCCACCCTAACCCTGACTTGTTTGCAGGAAGAATGGAGCAGAATTCAGCACTGCTGTCTTCAGTCCCTGGACATTATTAAGTGCTGTGAACAGGAGCGGCAGCATTACACAGTGGGAAACGCTTTACTGATGCTACTTTTTTGAAATTGTGTTGCAAGAACCCGAATTGCAATATGTGTTTATGAAATAAATGATGAGGAACACATGAATAAAGTTAGCTGTATTGTCTGCAGTGAAGCCGTGGTCAGAGTGAGTCTTTCTTCTGTTCTCTGTGTTCACCACACTGACATGACTGAGACTGAATTAGGGATGAAAAACATCTTTTCCATCTGATCAGCAGTCTTCAGGTCAGCAGAGATGGAGAAATGTTTGATCAATATGAGATTGCCGATAGTGTCTGATGATGGTGATGATTATTGACAGTAGTCTGTGGAATGAGCTGACATTAAGGCTGCGTTCACACCTGTGTATCGATTCAGTTGTTCTGAAACAGAGATTACAAATGTTACATTGCTGCTCTTTGCTCTTGGAGCGGTTCGCTTTCACACTGCAACGTTTCTAATCGGACCAAAAGAGCTAAAACAAGTCACGTGTGAGTAAACTCTCCTCACATTGGTCAGAGTGTCAGGGTTTATTTTGCAGCGTCCCGCTCAGCTGTCAGGAGAGGTGGTGGTTTGGTGGTGATTGACAGGGTGCGTGCGATGTGTCTGAGGAGAGATGTGGTGGGGAGGGGTGGGAAGGGTGCGCGACGATGCCTATTTGAGGACCGGGAGGGAGACGCGAGATTACCGGGAGATCATCACTCGTTTGCGGGCATCCGGAGACTCGCGAAACTTCCCGCCATACTCATAATTCTCTCTTCATATAGCCGTAAGCCTATTACATATCCATAACACACTGTGATATAACCGCGCTCGGATCAGATCGCTTTCTCACTGCAATCGAACCGCTCCAGGGTTCGTTTCAATCGAGCCAAGACCACCTCATTTAAGCGATCTCGGAGCGATTAGTTTGGCGCGGAAGACCGCGATTGTCCTGTTCACATATGCCAAACGAACCGCGCTAACTGGGCAAACGAGACACGTTCCCAAACAAAAGTGTAGGTGTGAAAGCAGCCAAACTCTCCAACAGCTGACTGAAGAACCAAGACAACTACAGCAACAACATACACCACACGCACACGCACACACACACACACACACACACGCACACGCACACGCACACACACACACACACACACACACACACACAGCTGGTGGGTCAGTTGGTGTTTCTGTGTGGAGTTTGCATGTTCTCCCCGTGTTGGCATTGGTTTCCTCCGGGTGCTCCGGTTTCCCCCACAGTCCAAACACATGCACTATAGAGGAACTGATCACCTACACTGACCGTAGTGTATGAGTGTGTGAGTGTGAATGAGTGTGTATGGGTGTTTCCCAGTGATGCTGGGAGGGGATCCACTGCATAAAACATATGCTGGAATAGTTGGTGGTTCATTCCACTGTGGCGACCCCTGATTATTAAAGGGACTTAGCTGAAAAGAAGAGAGATGTAATGGTGTGTGCTGCTGAAGACTCTTCTGGAAACAGCAGCCAGAATCACTGAAGCTGCTAATGAAGACAGCCGAGAGCGCTTCCAGAACTGCAGCTTCATACTGAACTTCAGACTTCATCC
The DNA here is from genome assembly GCF_049306965.1 of Danio rerio. Classification (NCBI taxonomy): domain Eukaryota; kingdom Metazoa; phylum Chordata; class Actinopteri; order Cypriniformes; family Danionidae; genus Danio; species Danio rerio. The sequence continues at coordinate 58,817,931 of NC_133189.1, forward strand.
GTCTCTCCCCGATGTGGACCTGGCCCTCTATATCCCCACCATCACACTAACAGCTTTAATAAAGAGCTGAAAAATAGACTTCAGTTGTAGTGAATGAGTAAGGGAAACCTGCTCGCTAATGAAGATCACTTCAGCTGGAGGTTAGCGTGTGTGAAGTGCAGTTTTGAGTGAGGATCTGGCACCCGGCAGAGCGAGCGCATCCAAACCCTGACTCACACATTCATGACACACACGACTGAGTGCAGCTTGAGCAGATCCCTGACCCGCGGTCATCCTGAGGACAGGACCTCTGTGTGTGTGTGTGTGTGTGTGTCTTGCTGGCCAATTAAAGGACATTGATCGTGAAGTGACATGTTGACACACACTGACACCCCCATTGAACTGAGGACAGTGTCAGTTTGATGCATACATTGGTGCAATGTGTGTGTGTGTGCGTGTGTGCGTGTGTGTGTGTGTGTGTGTGTGTGCTCGTGTCGGTAGCAGGTGTTTTCTCTGTGTGGTACTGAAAGGGCCATTGCACACATGTAGACCCGCAGCTCTGAGCCAGAATCCTGGAGCTGGAGAACCTGCCATGTGTTCATCAGCTGACCCAGAGATGGAGGGGGGGGGGGGGGGGGGGGGGGTGATAGAGCAAGTCTAAAGGAGGGCGAGAGATAGACTGAGAGAGAGAGAGAGAGAGAGAGAGAGAGAGAGAGTGATGGAGTGATAGAGCGAGTGTGAAGGTCACCGTCTCCTCAGCTCTTCTCCTCATCTCTCTCTCTCCCGCTGTGCTGTTGAAGCTGATGCAGGATTGCGGGATCGCTCTGTGAATGTTCTGCTTTTCCTCCTCAGATATTCAGGCGGTTCTGAATCATTTTATATTCAGCAACAGGACAGTAACCAACATTACTTGCTGAACACTAGAGCAGTGTGTGTCCTGCATCTGTCCTCAATATCAAACCTAAAGCCAGCTTTACTGAGCTAGGAGGTGATTGGTTTTCTAAAGTATTTCCCAGTTCACGCTCGAGAGCTCGTGCAGCTTCACGAAGCCACTGAGGAACAGACTTCACCATGTTTATGCTACCAAATGTCCCAAATAGTCCTCGCTGCTGTGACGACATAACCTAACACGCCTTGCAGCAACGGCGGCCGTCTGTGGGCGTGGCCAGGCCAGAATGCATTTTCAATTTCAAATCGGCTTTCATTCGTCGCGATGTGTTAATGAAAATGCATTATGTTTTTTTCATTCTCATTCTGCAGCAAACATTGCACATATGTCTTGGAAAATGCTAACTGAAATACAGAAATACACTGCCATTTACATACTGCATTATCGTTTTGCGTATAACATTTCAAAATTAATTTTGCTACACACATCCCATGCTGTCATGCTGAAAATGTAATCCTGCGTTTCCTAGACGCCAGTGTAAATGCATTTAGGACAAATAACATTTAAATGATCATTTTGCTACAGTACAGTAAAGCATACACTCAATGCATCACCTAGCGGGTTCCACACAGGCTTCTGCATCTTGCTTATATACACTATGAACAGCAGCTACGCTAATTATTCTCTTTATTCTCTATTTTCACCTGGGGATACTCATCCCGAGGTCCTCAGATTAGGTGGAGTCACTGATTGGATCCAAGACCAGCGACGTGATGATCCCAAGGATTCCATATCCGGGACCAGGCCATATCCTGAGCTGCTGCTGCGCTGATGGTCGTGGGGAGTGGAGAACATGAGTCTGATTCCGGCGACGCTCCAGGGACAGACGAGTCTTCATTGAGGCCATCTTCCAGCATAAACCACGGCGAATGAAGCTCTGCACAAGACTTTTGGCCAGCGGAGAAATTAAAATGGTCGTGCCCAACTGAGTCTGGTTCTCTCAAGGTTTTTTTTCTTCACTCCCATCAGGTGAAGTTTTTTTTTCCCCCTCCGCTGTCGCCACTGCCTCGCATGGTTCAGGATTGGTATAGCTACACATCGATGAATTTGCTCTTCAGTGTTTGAACTCTCAGTAATGATTAAATCACACTGAACTGAACTGAACTTAAACACTAAAACCTGAACCACACTGTTCCAGTTACTATGACCATTTATGTGAAGCTGCTTTGACACAATCTACATTGTAAAAGCGCTGTACAAATAAAGCTGAACTGAATTGAATTGAATTACAGTTTCTGCTTGTACTTTATTCACATCATATTCAGTTTGTGTATAGCATTTTCAATTTAATTTAGCTACTTATGAAGCTTGAAAATTTGGATACAATTTACATATTAAAACAGTAAATGCAAACAATCTAATTTAATTTACATTTTCATTCTGCACCAAACATTGCTCATATGTCTTGGAAAATGCACATTCAAATACAGAAATACACTTCCATTTACATATTGCATTGCCATTTTGCATATTATATTTTGAATTGAATTATGCTACTCATATGCTTCCATACTAATCAGGGTTAAAGCTGAACTGCGGGAGCTGTGTGTAACACCTGTGCTGTACAGCGACTCTCCATCGCCACCATGTCTAATACAGTGAAAACAGTGTTTTGTCCCTAACCCACCCCTAACACAACCCTTAACCCAAACCTAACACACCCCTAACCCAACCCCACCCCTAACCCACCCCTAACACAACCCCTAACCCAACCCCACCCGTAACCCAACCCTTAACCCAAACCTAACCCACCCCTAACCCAACCCTTAACCCACCCCTAACACAACCCTTAACCCAAACCTAACCCACCCCTAACCCAAACCTAACCCACCCCTAACCCAACCCTTAACCCACCCCTAACCCAACCCTTAACCCACCCCTAACCCAACCCCTAACCCAAACCTAACACACCCCTAACCCACCCCTAACCCACCCCTAACCCAACCCTTAACCCACCCCTAACCCAACCCCTAACCCAAACCTAACACACCCCTAACCCACCCCTAACCCAACCCTTAACCCACCCCTAACCCAACCCCTAACCCAAACCTAACACACCCCTAACCCACCCCTAACCCAAACCTAACCCACCCCTAACCCACCCCTAACACAACCCTTAACCCAAACCTAACCCACCCCTAACCCAACCCTTAACCCAAACCTAACCCACCCCTAACCCAACCCCACCCCTAACCCACCCCTAACCCAACCCTTAACCCACCCCTAACCCAACCCCTAACCCAAACCTAACACACCCCTAACCCACCCCTAACCCAACCCTTAACCCACCCCTAACCCAACCCCTAACCCAAACCTAACACACCCCTAACCCACCCCTAACCCAACCCTTAACCCACCCCTAACCCAACCCCTAACCCAAACCTAACACACCCCTAACCCACCCCTAACCCAAACCTAACCCACCCCTAACCCACCCCTAACACAACCCTTAACCCAAACCTAACCCACCCCTAACCCAACCCTTAACCCAAACCTAACCCACCCCTAACCCAACCCCACCCCTAACCCACCCCTAACCCAACCCTTAACCCAAACCTAACCCACCCCTAACCCAACCCCACCCCTAACCCAACCCTTAACCCAAACCTAACCCAACCCCCCCCTAACCCAAACCTAACCCACCCCTAACCCAACCCCACCCCTAACCCAACCCTTAACCCAAACCTAACCCAACCCCCACCTAACCCAACCCCTAGCCTAACCCCACCCCTAACTCACACCTAACCCAACCCCTAGCCTAACCCCACCCCTAACTCACACCTAACCCAACCCCTAGCCTAACCCCACCCCTAACTCACACCTAACCCAACCCCTAATCCAACGCCTAATCCACTCCTCACAGCACAGCTGAGGCAGATGTCCCAAAAACTTGTTAAGTGAGCATGTGTTTGTGTGTGTGTGTGTGTGTGTGTGTTTGAGTGTGTGTGTGCGCGTGTACTGATACGGCAGTAATACCCCTGAGTTTCTCCACAGTAGCGTGCTCATTCCCACACGCGTGAGCTCCAGCTTTAGCTCTCTGACCCGCTGCAGTATCTCTCTCCCGCAGGCCGTTATTCCTCACACTCCGCTGTATTAGCTAATGTGGGCCAGAACCGCATGTGGAGTGTGTCGAACACAAACGGAGATCAGCAGATTGACTGGACAGATCAGCAGAAACACACACACAGTTGCCGGAGTAACACAGCACTGAAGAGCGAGAGCGAACACAACACCTGTCCATCATCAGGCGCGCACCGTTTCCTGTCCTGCTTCATTTGCATACTGCACTGTGATTGGCTGCTCTGCACACATTTGAATTAATTTCATCATTTGATGTTTAATTTAGGATTCAGCATGTGCTGCCGTATTCACTATAGGCGGAGCTGAACATGAATATGGTGATGAGGGCGGAGCCTTTGACATGTTACTGACCAATCAGAGCTGGACTTCTCAGAAAACCTTTAAAGAGAAATAAAACAGGGAGCCTTTCAGACAGAAGAGCAGCTCACACACCACGAGGACACCACGCCGTCCTGGACATCACATGATGGAAGTGTGTATTCTGGCAGAACCCAAATAAGAGCAGGAGAATAACTGAGCAGGAGACCCCTGAGTCTGGACCGACCAGAACCAGAAGATCAG
>NC_133189.1:58827500-58832500 GCF_049306965.1 Danio rerio
TGTGGATGTTATTTCCTGTGTGGGTGAGCAGACATGATCAGACTCTGTTATTGATCTTCTGATCTTCACTCTCATTAGCACTGATGTAGTCAGCGGCCCTTAAACATTAATCAGGTGTGATGTGAGACTCTGTGCTGAAGGCCAGAAATAATGACTAGACATCAATCATCTCTGGTCATTGTGTAAGATGTGAGAGTGTTAAATAGTCTAATAATGAGAGATCTTGTGCCGATTACAGCCTGAGGTCAGTGTGAAATCTGTAGTAAACCATCCTGTGATGATGATGATGATGATGGTTTACTGGACTCTTCAGATGGACAGTGCTTGTGACTCGATCTGTCCGAGAACTCACTCCACACCACTACAGCCAACATTCAGTGAAGTGCAAATGATAATGCCCATCACATCAATCGATCAATCAATCAATAAGAGCAGTTAAACCCTCCCCGTGGACAGACCTGTACTACTGTAGCTCCGTGACTGATGAACTGCTGGGTTATAATTGATTTATATAATTGATTTATTTATGCCCTACATAAAGAAATGACTGTATAAGATGAGCAAAATTTCTAAAGGACAGGTCTGTACGTGTGGTCATGTGTGTGCTCCTGTTAAGATGATCAGCATCGCAGCCTGTTTGAGTTAACATCATCATCAGAACAGAAGAGCAGGACTCATGGTGGAGTTCAGGCTGTTTCAGATCTGTGTTTTCCCTCAGCGTCAGCAGATCTGTCCTCTCGCCCGTCTAGCAGAACTGTGCTGTACTGTATGGAGAATATGAGAGTTCTGCCGGAGTCCTGACTTACTGAAAGTGCAGCGTCAGCATGAGGTGTAGATGTTCTTCTGCGGTTCCTCTCTACTGTTCTCTGACCAGCGTAGAAGATCATCTGAGGAAGAGCAGCAGATCAGCCGACTCTATGATCATTCTCCACACAGGAGATGGAATTAAATCTGCTGGTGTGAATTAGACGGGGGCCGGCTGACCCGTTCACGGTGGTGTCACATTAATTATCTTTCCCAGAAGAGGGAAAACGTGAAGACGAGCCGAGCGAGAGACCTGAATCATCCAGCGCAGACAGGGAGAACGTTAATTGTGTTCAGAAGTTATTTGAGGAGTAATGAATAGTTTATACAGTTCTGGAGCTGCCGGTGGCCGGAGCCAGCAAACGATGACGAGACGCCATGAAAGAGCAGATCCGTCAGTGTGAGGGACACACTGCCCTTCTGCACTAACACCGCTTTAGATCAAAACACACGGCTACAAGAGGAAACTGTAGAAGAGGCAGATCTACACGCCTGCAGTACACACTAATGACACACACACACACACACACACACACACATGCCAATCCCCCGCTGATCAATGTGTGTTTAACCTCCAACTGGTCAGAAAGATCAATGCAGACGGCAGACAAATGAAGAAGAGATGTGGTGTTGGCGGCAGCAGTGGCGCTGGATAAACAGGTCTGGCATGAAGTCAGAGCAGTTCAGTTCAGTTCAGTCACTCATTAGTGTTCAGTCGTGATGCTGTCTGCAGATACAGGCCCTTCAGCAGCACATGGAGATATAACACCAGCATTCCTGAAATGAACTGTGCGCGTATGTGTGTGTGTGTGTGTGTGTGTGTGTTTCTGACAGACCAAGGCTGATCTCTGAACCACAGTACAGCTTCAGGGTCATCACAGAGTAAGGGGACGCGAGGGGCTCCTGCTCCCTAATGAGGGCACGAAGCTCACAGTGTCCAGTCTGACACAAACACACACACTGTTCATCACTCTCTGTTCATCCTTTTACACACACACACACACACACACACACACACACACACACACACACACACACAGTGGCTGAGACACATTGTGCTCTCTCAGGGCTGTGTTTTAGTCTCTCAGCAGGGAAACTCCTGTAGTTTCTGACTCGACGGCCGGTTTAATGAGCTTGTCACTCTCAGGCTCTGAGCGTCTCTGAACATATCTCCGTCCACACTGCGCCACCACAAACGTACATCACGTGACCATTTGTACACTCTGGGCATGCGCGTATAAACAGGAAGCATGCGTCTCGCTTGGCATTTGGTTATTGTTAGTCAGCAAACACCGGTTGAACATTAAACGCGATGGCAAAGAAAGCAGGAGAGGTGGACAGAGGACGAGGTCGAGTTACTAAACGTAACAAATGAAGAACTGCACAATGCTGCCTAAAACAGACAATAGTGCAAACAGCGCTCCCATTTCTGTGCCCGTGTTGTTGTTTACAGTACTGTCTCCCGCTAATGTTAAAGCCGTGTGTTATAGTCATGTGATAGGGGCTTGACGAATAAGGGAAGGATACGCAATGACACAAAACCCCAATCAGCTAGCGAATCTCAGCAGCGCCTCTGTGTTCAGATGTCTCCGTTTTCCCACATCCACACTGAGACGGTGAAGCAGCGCTCCAGAATGAACACGGCCTCTCCAGCGTTTCCAAAACACTCGGCTTTCAGCGCTCGAGAACTCCGGCGTAGTGTGGAGGAATGGTGTAACCGCAGCAAAACTTATGTGTTTTAAAACGAAAACGCACTAGTGTAAACGGGGCCTCAGACACTCCACAACACACAAATAACCCAAACAGCAGAGCATTAGTGCTGCGTCACCATCACACACACACACACACACACACACACACACACACACACACACACACACACACACACACACACACACACTGTAAACAGAAGGAAGCTCTGCTGTACTTTAATAGACTGTGTTCAGGAAGAGTGTTTGATCGCTCTACATCAGGGTGACGTGTCGTGTTATTGCCGCAGGTGGACACGGTAACACTGTGTAAAATGACCCTGTACTCTTCTTCTTCTCACTGGTTGAACAGCAGATGAGAGTTTCACTCTGAGATCCTCTGTGTCTCTACATGATGTGTGTGAGATTCTGTCCTTGATTACTCTTAATTGCCCTGATCCTTCAGTTCTGTGTTATTCAGCAGAGGAGAGACAGGATTATTACTGTTCAACATTAAATATTACATCTCTCTGAGTTGAGCTGTGATGTGCTCCGAGTGCAGCGTCTGCAGCCTTTCCTCAAAGATGTCCTTCAGATCTCCTCCAGATCTCATCAAAACCTCCCCAGATCTCATCTAAACCTCTTCAAGATTTCATCAATATCTGCTCTAAATCTTCTCCAGACCTCCTCAAGATCTCTTTTAGACCTTCTCTGGGTCACTGATCTCTTCCTCATTATGTTTTTCAGATCTCCTCAAGATTTTATCCCGGCCTCAAGACCTCCTCTAGACTTCCACCAGGTCTACAGATGTGTAGGCGATCAGTATCTGCATGTACTCTACAGTGAGCTGCAGCTGATCAACACAGATGTAATGTCAGCTTGATTGATTTGCCAGTTGTGGACGCATGCACAGATGATGGACTGTGTTCATGTCAATGTTGTGTTTGATTGTAGAAGAGAGTTGAAGCACATTAAGACTCTGTGCTGCTTCGTCCGTTCATGAGGCCGTGTGTTCAATATAAGCTTGAATTCAGAAGAAACACACATCACTACACTCTAGTACACTACATTATTACAACACACAAGCTGATAATCACACACGCTGAAGAACTGTACTATAGTGATCTGGGGAGATGAAGGACTGACTCCAGCTTCTCCATCATCAGACCACTGACTGATGTTCATCCATAATGAATGCTCACTCTTCACTTCTGTCAGCTCACAGGTTAAAGCGTCTCCCTGATCGGGGAATCAACTCTGTGCCTGGATCAAAATTAACTTTAACACATCAAATTACAACCCCTGGTGTTTATAATGTTTTGAGGTTGACTGAGTTCCAGATTCTGGATTGTGGTTCAGGAACTCGTGTATGGGTCACAGACCATGTGAACAGCTCAATATAAAGTACAGCGGCTCAAACACAGCAGAGAATATCAGAGATGGAGACCTGTCTGAACACAGCACTCATACACTCATGGCTGGACCAAGCCTTGCAGACTGTGTGTGTGTGTGTGTGTGTGTGTGTGTGTGTTTATATGTACAGTTGAAACCAGAAGTTAACATACACTCTAAAAAAAGGATCATAACCATTTTTAAAAAATGTCTGATGGTAAATCACACTAAACGTTTACTATATTAGGTCCGTTTAGGATTACCTAAATGATTTACATTTGCTAAATGCCAGAATAATGAAAGAATTTGTTGCTAATTTCTTGACGGTCAGAAGTTTACACACATTTCCTTGGTGTTTTTTAGCTTCGTTTTTAAACTGTAAAACTCTGGTCAAGTGTTTTGGGTCTCCTTCCTCAAGCTTCTTACAATAGTTTGCTGGTATTTTGGCCCATTCCTCCTGCAGAATTGCTGTAACTGAGTCAGATGTGTAGGCTGTCTTGCTCACACAAGCTTTTTCAATTCTGCCCACACATTCTCTATAGGATTGAGTTCAGGGCTTTGTGATGGCCACTCCAAAACATTCACTCTGCTGTCCTTAAAGCACATTTGACCTAGTTTGGCAGTGTGCTTAGGGTCATGGTCTGTCTGGAAGAGCCATTTGTGGCCAGGTTGTAATGTCCTGGCTGATGTGTTGAGATGTTGCTTCAGTATTTCTCCATAATGTTCTGTCTTCATGATGCCATCTATGCTGTGAAGTGGACCAGTCCCTCCTGCAGCAAAACAGCCCCACAACATGATGCTGCCGCCCCCATACTGCACAGTTGGGATGGTGTTCTAGGCTTGTGCGCTTCCCCCTTTGTCCTCCAGATGTAACACTGCTCATTATGGCCAAACAGTTCAATCTTAGCTCCATCAGAGCACAGCACATGTCTCCACACATCAGTCTTTCCCAGTGTCATTCAGCTAATGGTAATCTGGCTTTGCTGTTGATTCTGGCTTGTTGATTTTCTCATGTTGTCACAGAAGGAAGCAGTGTGTTTGAGCTTTTCCTTCAATACTATTCTACAGTTGTGCCTCACATTAACTCAAATGTTGTCAATCAGCCAATCAGAAACT
>NC_133189.1:58837500-58907500 GCF_049306965.1 Danio rerio
GCAGAACTACTGGAGTGTTTTCAATATGTTGTTAATATGTGTTCAGGTGTTGTTCACCGTGTGTTTGAGTCCAGCATCAGCACAATAACCCACTTCTAAATGCCAGATCTCCTCCTGCTGGGTTATTCAGAGAGAAACGCTGGGTTAGGGAACAGTTTCAGGCTGACAGGATACAATTAACTGCGCTTTATTTGTTATTCTTGGGAGCGTCACTAAGGTGTCTGCCTACAGGGAGGATAACTGTGTTTGCCAAGAATAACGAGTTTAATAAAGGTGTGTGTGTGTGTGTGTGCTTCTGGCAGGAGAGAGATAGATAGATAGATAGATAGATAGATAGATAGATAGATCTAAAAGTGTATATTCTGAAAGAGATATCACACATTAATAAGCATAAATAAATGATGTATATATGATATTCCCCCATTGTATCAGGAATATGTGCTGTGATTTTCCACTGTATGTTTAATTTGCTGTATATCAGTGTGTGTTCATCTTCTGCGCTCTGTTAAATTACGCTCGTCTCTGCCGTGATTCCTGCTGTTTTTCTGTAACTCCACAGCAGTGTGAATCTGGCTAAATGCTTCTGGGCGTCCCTCTGCCGCTACAGCCAGTTTCTTCTATCAGACGCTGTCAGCTTGAGTTATATTAATGCAGAGCGACGCACGACTCAGGAGAAAGACAAACTTTACGAGTAGTGAACCTCAAACAGCCTCTACAGGAGCTCAGAAACAGCTGGATGAAGACTGACCAGACAACAATGACACACACACACACACACACACACACACACACACACACACACACACACACACACACACACACAGATAAAGACTGTGGCCAGAGATCTTGGTGTGTGTGTGTGTGTGTGTGTGTGTGTGTGTGTGTGTGTGTGTGTGTGTGTGTGTGTGAGTGTGTAAGTGTGTGAGTGTGTGTGTGTGTGTGAGTGTGTGTGTGTGTAGGAGGGTCTGGATAGGGTAGGTTTTGTTTGGGTTATACAGAGCAGTTTGGGTTATTATAGAAAGGCAGCAGCGTGTATGAGTATGATAAATGCATATTAATGCAGTGTACTGTCAGCTAAAGGCTGTAAAAACACACGTCAGGCTTCAGGAAACCGTCACCATAGTGTAAAAGCAGGAGATGTTCTGGTGGATATTCTCAGGTCAGAGCGCTGCTTTTACACTCAGAGGTTAGTAATGATTAGCTGGATATTAATGGACTGCTGGAGGGAATTAGAGATCATATGCTGGCCTTTATTCACAGCCACAGGACACCAGCAGCAGAAGAACCACCTGTGGAGACCTGTCAAAACACACACGCTGGATAATTACTGCAGAAAAGCTCATTCAGTCTGCAGGAGCAGCACGCGGGACAGAGCTCCACTATACTGACGCTATTAATGGGAGAGTAACACCGGGCCAGAACACTGTGAGCATTACACTCATCTGAACATGCACACACCAATGCTGAGTCCTGAAGATGCACAATTATCCCTGATGAACTACTGCGATCTTTTCTACTCATTCTAAGACGTTTCTGTCCTGTGATCATGTCTGATGATCGAGATCAATGCAAAGGTGAATGTTGAAGGATGAGATACAGTCGAGCAGCTCCAAAGAACCCAGCTGAAGACAGCAGAGGGAGGACACAGATCTACAGACGGAGGATAAAGCCATGTTCAATTCAGAGCTCAGGGAACATCAGACGTCCACAGACACACAGGACATCTCTTCATGATCAGTATTTGACAGTCAACTCTTGCTGTGACTCTGAATAATGAACGCCGTCTCTGAGAGCACAAGCACAGTTTCTGGAGAACATCAGATCCAGATCACGACCCATCATCTGCTGAGCCCAGGGTCACCGCTCTGCTTTATTTGCTGCACCGTGACATTTTCTTTTCTCACGCTGACGGTGTATGAAGAGTTGAACAGTCAGAAAAATGTCACAGCCAAGCACGTCAAAGTGGCTGATGCTGATCTGAAATCAGCTGTGTGGTGTTTCTGGCAGCGCTGGTATTTTAGGACGCTGTAAGGCGTGATCAGGGATCAGCTGAGATGTGGGTAAAGGGCAGCTCTCCTGGGAAATCTGCCATCTCTGATCGTGCTGATGGAGAGTCACAGGAGAAACGTTTCTCCCTCAAACACACACACACACACACACACACACACTCACACACACACACACACACACACACACACACACACACACACACACACACACTTACACACACATACACACACACACACACACACACACTTACACACACATACACACACACACACACACACACACACACACACACACTTTATTATTTATTCTGCGCTTTCGCTTCAGCTCTGGCTGTGTTTGGCACACTTCATCATCTATATTAAGGCTTCCTGACTGATCCTGTTGAGGAAACGAATCCTCTCCCATCTTCTGCTCTATAGTCTTATTCATCCTGTATTTCGCCATCAGAACCGCTCATCATCTCATGTACCGCAGAAACACTTTGACTTGCAGTGTGTGTCTCTATATATCAGTGTAAAGCTTCTCTGAGCACTCACGAGTGTCTAGTTTCTGCATTTGCTGATGTGAGTAATGACATTGACATCAAGTCTTGCTTTTGAGGAATGAGCTCTCCATTGTGAGCGAGGCACAGGCTTTTGCAGGTTATCAGCTAGATTTTGCAGTTTGGACTGATTGTTTTGAGAAATGCTTTAACTGTTGTGCAGATGTAAGTAGTGCTGTGAGAAATGCACCAAAGCCACTGAGAACAGCTGTAACTTTCCTTTCCTTAACTCATATTGCAGTGTGGTTGCTGACATGTGTAAGCTGGATATGAAACACATGATAAAGTGATGAAAATGAGGAGCGCTGCTGTTTCTGAAAGCTTGTTTGTTCATTAAGGAGTGTGTTATTAATAATCTCCTGTAGGCGAGCGCACTACACACATACAGTCTGCTTATTTTACACACACACACACACAGAGTCAAACATGACAAATGTTAAAATGCAAGCATTACTGTGTCTAACATACAGCACAGGCTCGTCCTTTAGGTGTTTTTGGCGATATCACCATGCTAACAGTGACCTCATGTTCAGTTGTACTGCTCTTTTACAATAGTTGTTTCAGTTTTACAGCGTACAGGTGATGTCTATGTGTGCATGTTTAATGTAGTGTATGTGTGCATTAAGTGTGTGTGTTGTCCTTGAATCCGGTGTGGTGGTGGTGTGAGTGGAAGTGGCTCTAACAGGCATTGGGGAAGAGTCGTACAGTGTGTTACGCCCTGAACACACCATTACTCTTTAAGAGAGTACTCACAGCCTTTTCCAGCATGCCTTGGGAACACTGCACGCTTTTCCATCATTAAATTGGCAGCAGCACATTCAGACGAGCCCTGAGTGCACTCATACGCCACACAGGCCTCTATATCTGCTCTCTGGCTGTGGGAGAAACAGATCTTATAACATATTCAGAAGCTCCAGCTCACCCGGTGACGCCTCATTATCAGAGAACGCTGCATTTAAACTAATTGATTTCCTTTGTGTTTGCGGTTGAGGGTGAAGCCTGAAAGCTGTCAGATCTTCATCCGTTCGGGTTCAGAGAGATAAGGCTGAGGGCATTTGCTTGTAATTGTTCTTGTTTAGAAACGTCTTTGTGAAAGAAATCTCCACACATCATCTTTAACCGGAGCCGACACATAATCCACAAACGCTTGATTCCTGAAAATGAGATTTAAATTATGCAGAGGCTTCTCTGCGCCGTTCACTGTGCTGACATTTACTGGCGGACAGAACATCCAGAGAATAACCAGAACCCTGCCAGAAATCTGAAGAGATGTCAAAGAGCAGAGCTGCATGAGGGATTCAGCCGGTACACACGCTGGGCTGCAGACACCCGATCATCCACTCACCTGATCATCCACTCACCTGATCATCCACTCACCTGATCATCCACTCACCTGATCATCCACTCACCCGATCATCCACTCACCCGATCATCCACTCACCCGATCATCCACTCACCTGATCATCCACTCACCCGATCATCCACTCACCTGATCATCCACTCACCTGATCATCCACTCACCTGATCATCCACTCACCTGATCATCCACTCACCCGATCATCCACTCACCCGATCATCCACTCACCCGATCATCCACTCACCCGATCATCCACTCACCCGATCATCCACTCACCCGATCATCCACTCACCCGATCATCCACTCACCTGATCATCCATTCACCCGATCATCCACTCACCCGATCATCCACTCACCTGATCATCCACTCACCCGATCATCCACTCACCCGATCATCCACTCACCCGATCATCCACTCACCCGATCATCCACTCACCTGATCATCCACTCACCTGATCATCCACTCACCCGATCATCCACTCACCTGATCATCCACTCACCCGATCATCCACTCACCCGATCATCCACTCACCCGATCATCCACTCACCCGATCATCCACTCACCCGATCATCCACTCACCTGATCATCCACTCACCTGATCATCCACTCACCTGATCATCCACTCACCTGTGCTCCATACCTGCTCTTCTCATCATTGATCATCCTCTGCATTGATCATCTTCTAATCATTGATCATCGTCTGCTTTACAGTATGGATCTTCCTCTGAGCGGGTCATGACTGTGGACGGCTCTGTTTTCCTGTGGCCGCCGCTGTTCTGCTTCCTCACAGTGCTCCAGTAATGTGGATCTGCATTGACATTGTTCTCCAACAAATTCAGCTGAAAACACATTTTCATTAAATTTTATTTTCCCTCAGCATAGTCCCTTTATTCATCAGGGGTCACCACGGCGGAATGACCCGCCAACTATTCCAGCACATTGACTATACATATATCATTTTAATATACATTATTAAAGTATGAAAAACACCAGCACGGCTCACTGAATTCAATATCCTGGTGGTATATCATAATGAACCAGACTCTATATTATCCATAAACCCTGAAGAAACATTGCCTGAGGAATACATTTTTAACAGCAACATTATTTATGAATTAAATCCCCTTGAGAAGCACAAAGGCATTTAATAATGCATTTCCCAGCTCTCTCTACAGTTTGCAGCTTAATATAATGAAATATAGTTTACATTATTGTTAACCATTAGAATATAAGCTTAATGATTATTTCATTACATTACATTATATTATATTGTATTTATTATATAGTATTAAATGATATTACTTTTAGAATTAATGCGATCGTCAAGCTTCTCACTATCTGTTCTAGTGTTGTGTTCTAGACTCACGAGGCGAATACACGTTTTTACATTAATCCTGGATTGTTCGGATAATACCCAATGACGCAGCATTTACACTTTAATTTTAAATATTATAATTTTCTACTAGAATATGATCAATGCAAGAGGAAATCTGTTGAAAACACTCAAAGTCTGAATTCTGAAAAATCAGACTCAGCTGATAATGATGGGGTTTATTCTGCGGTGCAGACGGAAGAGCTGTTCTGCCGCTGTTTCAACACTTCTGATTTATTTTCTGATGAAGAAACAAGCAGCAATAATAAACGACAGTAAAAAGTCAAAGTGCTTACTTTACAACAAGTGTGTTTATGACAATACAGAATGCACCAATAATAATATCAGAAAATACGCAATAAGCAGCACATTGAGCTGTTTTATGGCTGAAACTCAGTGGAAGTGAATGAGAGCGGAATATTCCAGCAGCTCCTACTGCATGTGAAGGAATAAAAGCATCTTCCTCACTGGTCCAACAACAAATGGCTAATAAAAACTCACTTCAACCCCAAATGGGATTGATTTGACCCTGTTTCTGCCATCTCTGGCGTATGTTTTACTCTCTGTAAACTATTTGGGGGCTATACTTGTCCATCAGTGGATATCTGGAGCTGTTAGTCAAGATGATGGGTTAAGGTAAGCCAGTCTGAGGTGATGGTGTTCTGTGCACTTCTCAGTGAAGACCTTCTGTTTTTAAGAAGAGTTTAAGTAAATGTGAACCGTTTCATCTCTAAAATGCCCACACTGGATAAGGCGTCATCTTTTATAGCGTTATACACTTCAGGTTGTCAAACAGTGCTCCAGGTGTATTTCAGTTTGGTCAGAATGCTGCTGTGTTTTTAGATGAGATTAAAGCTCAGTTGAAGGCCAGTGGAGAGCAGATTACACAGCGCTGCCTTCCTTACAGTCAGAGTCACACTGATACTGAGTCACGTCTGACGGAAAATAGGAAATCTGTCAACACTTATTGGAGATTGTAGACACACACAGAGAGAGAGAGAGAGAGAGAGAGAGAGAGAGTGTGTGTGTGTGGGTAAGAGGGTGTGTGCATGCTTGTTTGTGTGTGTTCACGTGCTTGTGCATGTGTGTATCAGTGATGCAGCATGCGGAAGGCTGATCCTTCATATTGATCTGTCTTGCATGTTGAGAGTGTGTGTGTGTGTGTGTTGTGTTGTGTCTTGCATATTGAATGAATCTGTGTGTGTTTGTTTTCCATGCTGAGTGACTCTTTATCACAGCAGTGTCTGCAGATATTGAGCGGGTAACCTCAGACCAGCTCTTCTCTTCTGTGTTTTCTCCTCAGGCCTCCGAGTTCTCTACATACTAAACCAGCCTTTGTGCTTAACAAACACTGCTCTTCTAAATGACCCTGAAAGTGTGTGTGTGTGTGTGTGAGTGTGTGAGTGTGAGTGTGTGTGTGTGCGTGAGGCTTTCACTGGCCATTCTCCCTCCATTATTGTGCCTTTTTCAGATGAAAGCAAAGTAATTAGCATGTTAATTGTATTCTAATTAAGCGAGCCTGATTCATTTACCCTACACTGCTTTCTCTAATCATCAATTCTTCTGTTCAGTTAGAAATGGATGGACTTTGAGCAGCAACAGTGTTTCTGCAGTGAGTTATTCAATATAAATCTTCAATAAGACTATAAAGGGCTTTATTTTAGGAACTCTGTGTTTTATTGGTGTGTTATTGAGCACTGAAAGCTCTTTAGTGTTGCTCACAGATGGGAAAAGCACAGATTAACATGTTCATAAACGTCATAATGTTGTCTTCATGTCTTCAGGCAGAGAAGCAGCCTCACCCTAACTTTAATGAGTTAAATAACTGTACCTGCAGTATTTTACAGCAGATTATATAACCATACACACACTCTCAGGAAGACCAGTGTCAGGAAGATGGTGTCAGGATCCCATTAGCTGACCCTTTGATCAGACCACTACATGATTATTAAAACATCCAAACTACTCAATAATAAAAATCTAAACAAATGAAGTTACCTTCTACTCGACCATACCTCGCCAGTCCCTCAGTGTGCGTCACAGCAAACACTGACTAGTGCACTGATGGAGTCGACAGGACAGCATCATCTGCAAACAGCGAACACAAACCCTGCAGTCCCGAACCCGAGCCCTGCGGCCCCTCGCTGAGACTGGACGACCTGTCTGTTAAATAATAAAGAGAAGCGATGAGAAAGGGCAGCGCAGCCGGAGACAGCAGACACCGGACATGTCTGACTGAGAACCAAACCCCCTCAACAGTGCACTTAACAGACAGAGCCCTTAGTAGAGTGTCTCAGACCCCACAGAGAAAACCATAAGAGAAGTCCACTACACAGCAGCTCTACTGACACCTACCAAGCACACCAGGAGGGTGTGTGTGTGTGTGTGTGTGTGCATCTGAACAAGCTAATCAATGTCTTCAAGATCAGTGCAATACTACAGACTACAGGCAGGTGTGTTTGATTTGGGTTGAAGCTCAACATCAGGAGAGGCAAACACCAGGAGCCCTCAAGACTGAAGAGTTCAACCCTGACAGACGGACAGACGGATGGACCAACAGACAGACAGACAGACAGACAGACAGACAGACAGTTCGTGATATTTCAGTCTGTATTTACATTAATTAATGTGGCAGATGATTTTATCTAACGTGACTAAGAAGGAGGAGAACCGGATCATCAGTGTAATGAACTGAGCAGAGCTGACAGTACTGTGTCTCAGATTGAAAAGGGAGGGATTAAGCAGACAGTGTATAGGGGTTGATTGATTGATTGAGAGCTCCAGGTTGATTTAGTATTAATGGAGGATTTTTCAGCTCTCTTGAAGATGAGGAACTTGTACTCAAATGATGAGTAAGAACTTAAAGTTTTTCTGACAGTTATCTGTATTTTTCATCTTGATCTCACGAGGAAACGTAAGTATTTTATGTATTGTTAGTTTAGTGGCTAATTCATACAAATTCATATGAATTCAGTCACACGAAAATGCACGATTTTAAAAAGGAGGCGTGGCACCAAACCCCACCCCTGACCCAAACCGTCATTGGGTGATGAGCACATCGTACTAAATTACAGGAATTAAATCATACGAATTCATACAATTAGCCACTCAATTAAAAAGTTAGGAATTGCGGTGAGATTGTGCCGGTATTTTATGTACAGCTGTCTTAATTCTGAAGATGTGCTGTAATGGAAATCTCTCTTTCATTCCTGCATGTTCTCTCAGAGTACTGTTAGAGTTTGCAGCACTTCTGTGTCGACAGGAACGTCTACACTCAAAAAAATGAATTATGGCTTTAGTTGGTCCAAAGAATGTAACTATGTTTGAATTAAACAATTCGCTTATGTTTGTGTATTAAAAATAAAAGTGTTGTGTTGGAAAAAATGAGAAAAAGTAAGTTTTCACATTTAAACAGCTCGCTTATGTAACATGAATGCAAGGGAGTTGTGTTGCTTCTGCAGTACTGCATTTTGGTCAATAGGTGGAGTAATATCTGCACATGCGCAGTTTCAAAACAACACAGGAAGTAAGAAGATTCAAACCACAACGATCACTCTCAGCTCGGCGCCATATTATGGGAATCAAAAGATGAAGATTACAGTACAAATTGAGAACGTGCACAAAGCTTTCCCCAATGTGGACACACAGGTGAGATTTTTTTTTTAACTTTTTATGTATTTATACTGAGGCTGTGACAACATTTGAGTCATTAATGTACTCTCTTGTAATACTATGTTGTGTTTGTGTATAGTATTGCTATGAAATTGCCATGTTCCCTGTGTCTTTTCCACATTATAGACAGATAAATGTATAGTTTGTTTTGCATTCCTGTGAAATTTTATACTTGGTATATATTAACTCCCCCAGAATAAAGTTGCAAATGTTGGTAGTAAGGAATAGTCATGTTAGAATAGTCTAAGCTTTTCACTCATCATAGCACACGTGCTGCTGATAATGTGACAATAAAAGTGTTTTGATTTTTTATTTGATTTGATAGTCTTTATTTTAAATGAGTGTCAAGCAGTTTGTCAAGTTTGAATGCCAGTTTTGATAACTTACATAATATTAATTAAAATGTGGTGTTGGCACATTGTTATTTATTATTTAATTGTATTCAAGCCTGTTAACTTAAAAAAAAAAATCTTGACAAGCATATGTGACACTTAAATAGCATGACATCTAGCATGATGACATATTTAACGTAAGCTTATTTGTTTGGTCATCTAACACGTTTAAATTTTTAAGTTTAGTAGTTTGCTATTTATATTATTATATTTTATTATTTTAAATCTTTGCTCACTCACATCTATTTTCTCCCTCACAGGTTTACAGCTCAACCTCTAAAGTCCCATATCTGGCTGAGGAGACTGTGGATCATCCAGGTACTATGCCTTTAGATGCCTATACACACATTGAAATGATGTACAGTAAAAATTACTAGTAATTTTAACTAATAATTATTTAGTAAATTACTAATTGTCATTTCATGTCATTTAGAACATCACCAGTGGAAAAAAAAGGTGTGAATGCATCCTCAAAGCCCCTAAGTGAGGGAGTACATGGTAAGCTATTTTATTTTATTGTTTTAAACATTTTGTATTTTCCTCTTAAACCAATCCCTCCTTTCACCTTTGATCTGTTGGTAAATGTTTTATTTTTTACCTGACTTTTTTTTTAGGATGCTGGGCATGATGAAGCGCAAACCTTGATGTGCAACACCACCTTATGAATCTACAGTAGTTACATTAACATTTAGCAGACTCTTTTGTCTAAAGTGACTTACAATTGAGGACACATTCAGCAAATCAACGGGAAGAGGCGATACACCCAAGATGTGCTAATTATACAAAAAAATTTAAGAATTAAGAATGCTTCTACATGTGGTTTGTCAAGCCCACACACCTGTGTGAAGCAGACTTCATGCAAAATGTTTTGTTTTTTAGATATAGGGACTGGTTGTAAGAAAGTGTCTGGTGCAAATGTGCATAAAAGGTGCAAGTGTCAGAGAGATGAATGTGTGTAGCTATTGCATGTTCTGTGATGGTTGGTCTAATTTATGGTTTAGTGCTTTTCGTGTTACTTTGCTTTAAAATGTTAATCTTTCTTTGAACAACTGAAGTGTTATCTGCTTTTTCAGTGTAAAGAAGGTACAGCATAGTTTACAAAAGAAGACTTAATTTTTCTAAGTATATTTTTGATAAATCATTTGAAGGCAGGATATTATTTTATGTTTTTTGTAATATATGAATATATTATATTATGTTTTTTGTAATATATGAAAAGTATTATTTTGAAAAGTGTATTTTATGATGTTTTTGTAAGCATATTTTTAAAATAATTTATTGTTTTCAATTTACTTCATACTTGTATTACTATTATTTTTACTAGTATTGATATTTTAACTTATTGTAATAAGTGAAGATACAGATAAAGACAGTATTTGGATTTTGATAATCATTTTATTGCTGGAAAATGTGTAAAACTGTAAAAATGCTATTGAATAAACTCAATGAAACGGAAACTGTTTTTTTATTTGGTTAAACATAACAATATCAATTTTAGAATAATTGAACTTAAATAACTACATTGATTAAAGCTAAATTATAAATGTTACATTGATTGAACTAAACAACATTACATTACCTTTATGTAACTAACTTAAGTTCACTAAAATTAATATTCTTTCTTAAAGGTAACTTAACTCGGTTACGTGGAACCAGTGGACAAAAAAAAGTTAATTAACGCCAACATATCATTTTTTTGAGTGTACGCTAGACTGATATACAGCAGAAACAGCTTCACTATGAGCATCGTGTCTGAAGGACTGATCTGAGGTCAGGAACAGGTGAAAGTGATGGAACTGTGCAGAAGAACCACAGCGCAGAAATAAACCTCAGCAATCAGCTCCGATACAAGCCTGAAAACAGCAGAACACAGAGACACCAGCAGAGTGAGGTTGAGCGTACACACACACACACACACACACACACACACACACACACACACACACACACGCAATCACACACGCACGCACACACACGCACACACACGCACACACACACGCACACACACACACACACACACACACGCACACACACGCGCACACACACGCGCACACACACACGCACACACACACACGCTACCACAACCACACACGCACACACTACCACACACGCACACACTACCACAACCACACATGTGCACACACACACACACACACGCACGCACACACACACACACACACACACACACACGCACACACGCACACACACGCACACACACGCGCACACACACACGCACACGCACACTACCACAACCACACACGCACACACTACCACAACCACACACTACCACAACCACACACGTGCACACACACACACACGCACGCACACACACACACACACACACACACACGCACACACACACACGCGCGCACACACTCATGCACGCACACAAGCACGCACACTATCACAACCACACACGCACACACACACACACACTCTGTTGTTCAGTCTGGATCTGTGTGTGCTGTAATCTCTCCTGCAGCACAGATTGGACCAAAGTCTGTATTAAAGATTCTTCCAGCCCCAAATCTGCCCCGGAGGATCAGAACTCCATCTTTCCAAGAAGATCCATTATTAATGCATGCTAAATTATGCAGATCTTCTCTAATAGATCTTCACACTTTCTAAAACATTCTTCAGGAAATGTGTCCTACAGGGGCCGTAATTTTCTGCCAGAATTTGAGTCATTTTGATGGAAGAAAGTTTTATTTTTAGAGATGAGGCAGGATAAAGCCGCTCTTCATCACACCGGTGTAGAAGACTCTCCTGGAAAAAGTGTGTCTAGTGTGTGATCGCACAGAGGTGTAGTGTCAGAACACACTGATCAAGCAAACACACACACACACACACACACACACACACACACACACACACACACACACACACACACACACACACACACACACACACACCTGTTTGATATGGATCCCTCAATAGCTTGAAACAGCCGTGCATCTCTCCTGCTCTCCGTCTGTCTGCTGCCTGTGAAACTCAGTGATTGTGTTCAGCTAATATTTCATCTACAAGCGTTCTGCTACACACTTCATAAACCACCTACTCAGTTCCTCCTGCGTCTGACGTGGAGAGTTTGTGTTTAATCTGAACACAATGTCAGACAGATTTTACAGTTTCCAGACCGCACACTGCAGATCTCACACCTACTGCTATACAGGTGTCAGCCAATGCTAATCTGCTTTAATTTATTTACCACTGAACACTGCTGTCTGTCAAGATATTCAATAAAGCAGACAACATTATAAAGTCAATTACCTACAGTATATCATACACCTCTTCTGTTCACCTGAACACCTCTCAAATCTGTTTCAGGATATAATCAACAATACAGTATTATGAACACACACACACACACACACACACACACACACACACACACACACACACACACACACACACACACACACACACACACACACACACACACACCCATCGATGATCTTGCTCTTCAGTGTTTAGACTCTCAGTAATGATTTAAAAGCACACTGAACTGAACTGAACTGAGCTGAACTGAACTTACAAGAAACTGAACTACTCTATTCTACTCCTGAAGAAATGCAGATTATGTTTGTGGTCAGACGGTTTCATCTTTAGATTTTATAAGCTTTTATTTCCAGGAATAAATTGAGCAGTTTTGTGTTAGCGCAGTATCATATTCGATTTGTACTTGCTTTTCATTTAGCAGATTGTCCTGTCGGTTGTCGGTGTCTTCTTAAAGCAGTTCTGTCAGATGTTTGATTTCATTTTCCAGAAACCTTCTGCCATAATGCCGAGAAGCAAAAGCAGACGTGACGGATGATGTTGACCTCAGCTGAGCTGAATCATTCATGTAGTGTTATTTTACTATCAGCACTTGCAGATTCACCTCCACCCTATCAAATGCTGAAAACACCCGACTTGAACACATCCTTCAGCTCCTTCAGTCGATCTGCATCTGTGTGTGGATCAGTGCAGTAAAGGCACAGCCACACTGTTAGACATGTATGAGACTCACGGCTTCAGGATCTGTGTTGTGCTGTTAGTGAAAGCAGATTCAGCCTCAGGTAGTTTGATGAACCTGAAAGCAGAACGCTCCAGTTTCCCCCACAGGCCAAAGACATGCGGTACAGGTGAATTGTCCGTAGTGTATGAGTGTGAGTGTGTGTGTGACTGAGTGTGTGTGGATGTTTCCCAGAGATGTGTTGCGGCTGGAAGGGCATCCGCTGCCTAAAAACGTGCTGGATAAGTTGGCGGTTCATTCTGCTGTGGTGACCCCAGATTAATATAGGGACTAAGCCAAAAAGAAAATAAAAGAAGAGATAAATGAAATCAGAACACGAGCAGATTTACAGAGCGTCTCACAAAGAACTAAGATATACTGCAAAGCCTCACACATCAGTGGAGATCAGCAGTCACGGCCATCGGGAGAAGGACAGCTTTTCTTGACCATTTTAGCCTCGGGGTGTTCGGCTTGGCTTATTCTATTATGCAAATATTTACATATACATATACGGTGACATTCCTCCTAGATTACTCCAAATCCCTGAAATAATATTAGTTTATTTAGAGATCAGAGAAATGGACAAAGTCAGCATGCTCTGAATAAGCCAGATGTGAATCTGAAAAACCCACTGAATAAGAGAAATGCAAGATGAGATGAATCTGTAGCTCAATGCGTTTACGCTGTGACCCGTTTCAGATGCAGAGATCGTCGGTCTGTACAGGAGTGAAGGGCTCTTACAGGAGAAGAGGACCAGGCAATAGTTCCTCATGGAGCTCGTGTAGGGCTTTAATGATTTCTGTATTGCACAATCTCCAGTCCTGCGGCAAATCTAACCATTAACATTCACTAAACTCAGTCCACATCTTACGCTCAGATCAGAAGACACCGCAGCTGAAGGGATGAAAACAGAGAGTTTTACTGAACAGTAATTCTGTTTCTAATTCTTCCAGCAGTAGAGGAGAGTGTTTCAATCCAGACTGAGGAAGATCACTTCAAAGAACAGCGCATGAATTAAACACACACGGAGATCAAACGAAGATGAAGTCTGTAGGTAAAGCCTGTGTAAAATACAGTTCATTTATTTATTTCATTCTTCTTCCTCTTGGTGAAAGAGATGATCTGAGACAGAGCGACTGGCCTTTAATCTCCTCCAGTTCTGCTCTTCAGAGAAGGGAAAACAGCCATAAACTAAACAGACAGAAGAGCTCAAAACATGCCCGCTAATGGGAAAGATCATCAAATAAAGGAACATGAGGGATCTTCGAATGCAGAGTAAAGTCTCGCAGTGATGAAACAGCTCCATTTCTCCTTTTTAATTGTGGTAACACTTTATTTTACATTGACCTTGTTACCCGTTGCATGCACTCACTAACATAATGACAGTAAATAATGCATAATCACATGCACAAGCCTAAACCTCATCTTAAATTCACCATATAGTAAGTGCATCTAGTTGATTAATATGAGCCATTATTTAATCGCATGTTCACGCTGGTACAGGGACACTGTGTGAATTAAAGCATGAACGTGTGTGTTTGCCAGATTCACACTGAACGCCACAGATCTGCCTCTTCATTCATTTGGCCGACTGAGTCTGGTCTTTCCAGGATGATTTTCTGAAAGCTGCTGGAGTTTGTGTTTGTGTCTAACCTTCAGCTCATGGTTGGAGCTGCTCTTCAGTGAAACACAGCTAATACACATTAGACATTTATTCTGAACTCCACCACAGCATTTCTGTGCCTGATCTACTGACCGTCTTTCACATCGCTGCTCACCTGATTCTGCTGTTTATCTCTGTAAAGCTGCTTTTGACTATGAAACACAACAGAAATAATGTGAAAGATGACATGAACAAGACTAATAATGTTTGCCTCTTACTTTTTTATCCAGTTGATGTACATTTGCTGGTAACATGAATTAAACCATTTAATAACCTGAACTAAACTTGGGAATTTATTATCAAAGAAGTAATAATGTGTGATTTTATTATAGACAAATATCTTTATTTAATCTGTTTTAAAATGTATTTATTTCTGTTTCAGAGATGAATTTTCAGCATCATTTCATCCATCTTGATCACATTCAGAAATCATTCAATCATTTAACAATTAAGCATATTGAGCTTGTGTTTAATACAGTCCAACAGGCAATATGCAGAAGGGCTTTTAATGTGTCAGTAATCTGGGTCAAATGCTTCTGTATTTCATTACAATATCATTGTGTTTAACCCCCAGGGGTCGGAGACTGCGTGTACACGTTTTGATTTGTCTTCTCCTCATAACGCTGAACAGAACTTAATTTACACTTTCAGTTTTGGTTTACAGATAAAATCAGTACATCAATCGAATCTGTTAGGTGTCTAGTTTTTAATGTGTACGCTCACAATGACAACTAACGAGTGTGCTTTTGCAAAACAAGGTTTTTAGAAACGCGTCAGTAAAATGTGCTGAAACTCTGTGAAAACAATATATTTTTTAAGTGAACGCTACAGGGCGGTGTGACGCCGCTCCTCTTCGCACTCGCCGGCTGACAGGTCACCTCCGTTTGGAGGGCTTTCCTGATGCAACCAGTTTGTCCAGTTATCTCATCTTGTAGTGGCGGATTGGAGACCCGGAGGGGACCGACCGGGTTCTAGTTGGGGGAAGAGCCAAAAACAGAATAAATGCAACGATGCCCATGATCACAGAAATACTTGTGTTATATATATGAGGAAAAAAAGAGCACATTCAGCATGTTTTAATAAATAATTAATTATCTGTGCCCCTAATTCACCCGCTGAAAACACACACCTCATTTGGTCAAAATCTCCCACTGTCCAACATCTAATGCAGAGTGTTTAGTTTGTGTAAATCTGTGTAAAACAGGCCAAACCCTTGCGTTTCTAGTTAGTTATGCATTTATAAAGATGCCTGTGGTTCATGTTTTATTTAGGGCCGGCAGTGCATGCACCTGTGTTTATAACCTGGACATGTTGCTGTGGTCAAAACAAATTCTTTTTAGTTGTGTTCTTAAAGAAAAACATTTATATTTAACTGTTTTGAACTTAAATATATGAATCAAATAAAAATATTAATTAAACAAATTATATTAAATTGTAGCGAAAGAGACATTTTATTCAGTACCGCTTAAGTGTTTTTTCAGTGTATGTTTTCTTTTCTTTTCTCTTTAGTTTTACAATTGGGATTTACACCAAATCAGCTAATCATAATAACAACAAACATGCTGGACATGATAAAACTTTCCAGAAATGGGTCATTTACCATGGTCGTCATCTAGAAAGAGTCTCTCACACTGAAGCATTACAGTCAGCTAATTAAACGACTGACGCATCTGTCAAACTGTGCTTAACTCTGTAACTCGTAACTCATCCCGGCACTGAAACCTGTGGTTATAAAGTTTCCAGCAGCCCTTTTCACCAAGTGAAGTTGAGCGGCTAAGTATAGAGCATGGGCCCGTCAGCTCTTTATGTGGAGATAATCTGTTCACCGCAGGACTGTGATTTACTCTGTCAGGGAGGGTTTGTTCTGTTCTTGGGGTTAGCACGAGTTTGTGCTGCATGAAGCTGTGGAAACCAGCTCTCGTCTATGAAGGTTCAAAAGAGCAGCAACAAATTATCTCTGCACTGTGATTTCCTGAACATGCCAATTAAAGCATTGCTGCGTTTAGTTGAGCCAGTGGTTAGCACAGCACGACCAAACTAAAAATACTACATTAATGAACATGAGAATCCATGATTTGTCTGTTGTGGCACTTCAAAGAAGTTTAGAAGAAAAGAGGAGATGCATCAGAAGAAGAAACAGGGCTTAAACCAAATGAAGTGATCTCGTATGAGCCTAACCAGAGAAATACGGGACTGCTCACATTTCTGCAGTGGAGTAAAACTGTACCGTAATGTGTAATCCATCACAGAGATCTGGTGAAATAAACGAAGTGGCAGTAAAAAGGGCTGGTGTTATTCTGTTCTGCACATTATGATTGTGAGGCAGATCGTCTATGAATCCTGTTTGTTTGTGCTGGCCTCTGGCTGGATTGCTTCATATTATTTAGCTTTTGCTGTAAGTTTAGAGGAGATTGTGTATTAATTTAACATGGAAAAGATCAACCTGTTAGTGACGGTCTCCAGATCTTTCCTTTCTGAAGTGCTGTAATGAATATAATAAATGATGTGGAAACATGAAGCCCCAGACATGCTCAGGAGTTTCAGACATAATTAAGCAGATGTGCCAAGTAAACACTGCACGTTTGCTACAAAACTGTCATAAAAACATGCCCAAGCAACCTTTTACAACTGTTTGTAAGCATTTCCTCTGTGGTGCTGAGGCAGGATAAGGAAGAGAAGCTGACTGATAGATCAGCGGGAGGGAAACAGGTTTAAGGCTGTACAGATTGAGTCCAGAATAAACTGATGTCCATTAACACACACAGCATATTCAGTTTATTCTGTACATTACTGTTTACAGTGAAGTGTTTTGACTGCAGACTGCTGTCAGATATCCAGCTTTTCTTCATCTTATAGGTGTCACTGAATACTGCACTTGACATTGACATAACGCTCTATATATGCTGATCAAATGGCTACAATAAACACACAGGAGATGTATAACTGTACATTTATATTTCATCCTGCCATTGTTTTACCTATATCTTATTCTGATATCACACTTATATCTTAGGCAGAGGCATCTGGTATCTGTTTTTCAGTCGCATAACCGCCTCACAGTAAGAAGATCTCTGGTTCAAGTCCCAGCTGGGTCAGTTGGTGTTTCTGTGTGGAGTTTGCATGTTCTCCCCGTGTTGGCGTGGGTTTCCTCCGGGTGCTCTGGTTTCCCCCACAGTCCAAACACATGCGCTATAGGGGAACTGATCAACTACACTGACCGTAGTGTATGAGTTAGTGTATTTATTTAGATGGGCTAATAATGACAGCATGTATTAATAGTTTAACATTTACTAATGCATTATTAAAATCCAAATTCATGCTTGTTTGTTAATGCACTGAGTTAACATGAACTACTATTGAACAATTTTATATCCAATTACTAACATGAACAATAAATGAACACAGTAATAAATATATTGTTCAATGTTTAGCTTAGTAAATACATTAACTATCATTAACTAATGCAGGAATACTGTAAAGTGTTACCATTTATAACCCTAACTAACTAACTAACTAACTAACTAACTAACTAACTAACTAGCTAACTAACTAACTAACTAACTAACTAACTAACTAACTAACTAACTAACTAACTAACTAACTAACTAACTAACATTTTTTTAAGCTCCAGACTTTCTGTTTGACATAAAGCTCTTGAAAACTCCCCCAAATAGACAGATTTAGTTCTCTTTATCTGTAAAATAAGAATCAGCAGTGTAATAAACACAGATGCAGAGTGTAAAACAGAAGAAGATATCGGCTTCAGCTGAGCAGATCAATAGTTCTGGACTTGTGTGTAAGAGTTGTTTGTTTGCGTCTGCAAGTGTGTGTTCCCGAGAAGCAGAAACAGCATGAGCAGAGTTACTGACAGCAGCCAGATTTACTGGAATCAGTGTGTTTTGGGACTGAAGAATTAGAGGAGACTCTGGGCATAAACAAACACACGGCTGTTCAGATTAAATATCCAAGTTTGGAGGAAGATTGATTATACTTCTACTGAGAGCTGAATAAGCTCTAATATATCAGAGCAATAATAGGCTAAATACTTTTTATGTTCATGCAGATTAAGTTCCAGACCACAAACTTAGCATGGTTACTCTGATTTACCCAAAATCTAAAGAGGAAGTTTGATTAAATACAATTTATTTCAAATTAAATACAGCGAGTACATTACAGATCTCATCAGGGTATCAGCTAGAACATGTGTTAAAGTAGATAAAGTCATTGATTAAAATCATCCTTCATGTTTAACATCAAATAAAACCCACCCTGACTAGTGACAGCCGTGTAGATAAAACACTATCATTGTAATGATTTGAACTCATTTTATGTCAAATAAAACAGTGATGACTGAAACATGTCCACCAAACGCCGCTATTAAACCAGTGGAAAACACAGCAGTAGAGCAGGTTCAGTGTACACTGCCTAACGGGACATCAGGATGACTAAATAACAGCCATGTCTTTTCCTGTGAAGCATTCCCGTTAATGCCGTGTCCTGGTCTTAAATTATTCTGAAATGTAAACAGTAGATCTGCATGGCTGTCAGCATCTCTGCAGTTTAATGCTGCGTCGTGTCCTGCGAGGCCTGAAGAAGATGGATTTAGTTATTATCGCCTCTCTGTGCTGCTGTGGGAAACACTCGGGAAATCAATACACTCTCTGGAAAACCAAATGCAACATCTCTGACGCATAATAAGACCAGAAGACAGTCGCTAATTTATGAACCTTTAACAGAGCTTCTCACAGTCTGATCTCATATTGCACATCTCAGAGATTACGCGTCTCTCTCTTTATATATCGCTCACTCACTTTCCTTAACCTTATTCGCTGATTTTAATATTATTCATTTTTGACCTTCAGTATTCACCAAGGCGCTGATGTATTCATGTTGAGTATTACATTTTATGAATCAGAAAACCTTTAATGCATTAAACAGTATCTGTGAAGAGGACCATGGCAGAGGTGTGAAGGCCGCAGAGATAATTACTGAACAGATTCAATTACAGAAACATGGTAAACAAGACTTGTTCCAGCCTGAGCTGCTTAAAAGAGAGCTGTCTTTCTAAAGGAATTATGTGAGTGAAGAGTGGGTAAAGCAGGGGATTATGGGAAATGGAGTCCACATTGACAGTGCCAGTAGTCGGCTGAGGGATCCCTCTAGTGGTCAGTGCAGGAATTGTAGAGAAGACATTAAAAACACTTGCGAAGTGCAATACAACCAACAAATACAATTTAAAGCATTTGTGACAAGCAAAGACAGTTATAAACATCTCCTCATGTAGAGACACCTACAGTGTTCAGGATCTGTGTGGCAGGACTGTAATCAGTACTCCATAGGCTCATCAATCCTGTAATAACTAAATCTAAAAATAATAGCTCATATCCAATAAAAATAAAACAGTTTGCTGAGCGTGGCGCTCAATCTATTGACGGCCTCAAACTGACATTCAA
Organism: Danio rerio; assembly: GCF_049306965.1. NCBI lineage: Eukaryota > Metazoa > Chordata > Actinopteri > Cypriniformes > Danionidae > Danio > Danio rerio. The sequence continues at coordinate 58,857,956 of NC_133189.1, forward strand.
AACAGACTCAAAACAGGCAATGAGGTGTTTCTGCCGTTTGATAATGTCACAACCTGTTATTTATAGCCCTGGTGTCTTCGAGAAGCGCTGAAATAGTAATCAGCAGAGGGATGAAGACACACTGAGCTGCAAATCACACAGCTCTGTTCAGCGGCAGGCCCAGATTCAGCACATTATTGAGGATGAATAAGTAAGAGCTGTTTGTGGTTGTTCTGGAGGACTGATCTGCTTTTCTAAATGTCTGCTTTGTGTCTTCATCATAGAGGCGACATGAGGCGACGCAGAAACACACACTTTCACCTTGACAGACCTTCACACTGCTGTTTCTTGCTCCCCCTACTGCCTAAAACGCAGAAGACAACAGAAATGTGCAGCAGGTCACAGCTTTATTTGCCCCAAATGCTCTGAGGGCAGAAGAGAAAATGGTTGATTTACAGTGTCAACCAACACACTAATCAGACCAGGGGAAATGCAGATGCTTCAGTAAGACAAGTTCATGAAAGAACACCTGGAGGTTCACAAATGCATTCACTACATGCTATGAGCAATTGAACAGCCAATACACCCTGCAGGTTAGGTTACATGTTTAGAAATATATATATAAAAATACATGGTAACATTTACCACACACTAAATGAGAACTGATCAATCGCATCTAAATGTGTTATTGTCTACATTTCATCTGTCAACAACACCAGAGCTGGTCATTGGCAAACTACACTGAAAAAAATGCAGGGTTCCACACAATTCTTTCATGTTGTCCCAACACAAATCTGAGGTTAACTTAACACTTAACAAATTTATGTGGATTGAACATACAAAAATTAAGTTGTCCCAATGAAATGTCAAGAACTGTGTTGTTACACAAAACAAATGTTCACAAAGGCTTGTATAAACACTGGATTTGTTCAGTCAGTGGCATTACTAAATCCTGAACCTGACCAGGTGCATATGCTTCCATCTGTTGACTTTTGAAAAACTGATGCTGTGTTGATGCGGAGCTTTTAGAAATGCGTCACTATTTTCTCTAGAATTGATTCTGAGCTCAGTTTTGACCAGCAGATGGCGCTCTAGGCTTTACAAACAGCCGAGCTCAGCTTACCTGCAATTCTTTACATTTCATTCATTCATTCAGTCATTCTCCTTCAGCTTAGTCCCATTATTCATCAAGGGTCACCACAGCGGAATGAACCACCAACTATTACAGCATATGTTTTACGCAGTGGATGCCCTTCCAGCTGCAACCCAGTGCTGGGAAACACTCATACACTATTGCCAGTTCAGTTGATCAGTTCCCCTATAGCGCATGTGTTTGGACTGTGGGGGAAACTGGAGCACCCGGAGGAAACCCACACCAACACGGGGAGAACATGCAAACTCCACACAGAAACACCAACTGACCCAGCTGAGACTCAAACCAGCAACTTTCTTACTGTGAGGCCACATTGCGACACCGAGGCACCGTGCCAACCTCTTTAAAAATCTTAAACCCATAATTAACTGTAATAAAGTGATGGGTTTCAGTGAATGACCTGCTTACATGAATCTGCTGATATAAAGGCTGATCGACAGCACTCCTCCTCCTCAGCACCGCCAGGCAGACATTCCTGCTGCTTCTGCTCTGAACTTTGTACAAAATCTGTAGACTTAAGTAGAATGATTTTGACAAAATAGTAAAAACTTATATAAGATATCGAACTGTTTAAAAAAAGTTTCTCACATAAAATATCTAGTAAACAGAAAATAACCTTTTACTAACTTTATTGCACAGAAAATAATAGACATTTGCATATTACTAAAATTAATACAATAACTATGATAGAATATAGAATAATGATTTCTATATGCTATTAGTGATGGGTTATTTCTGTGGGCAAAGTCTTCATGTGGGCCTACTCTGAGTATTTAAACTATAGCCTAGAGCGCCATCTGCTGTTATGAAAGTGTTATTCCAATATCATTCATTCATTCATTTTCTTTTTTGGTTTAGTCCCTTTATTAATCAGGGGTTGCCACAGCGGAATGAACCACCAACTATTCCAGCACATGTTTTACGCAGCAGATGCCCTTCCAGCTGCAACCCATCCCTGGGAAACACTCACACACATAGACTATGGACAATTTTACAGTACTGGGAAACACCCATACACACCAGCAACCAGCGATCTACTATCTGTGAGGCCACTGGGCCACCGTGTTGCTCAAAGACAATTTCTATCATGTAAATTAATAATATCAATAAACAGACACCGCAGATCCCTCTGTGTGGAAGCAGCCAGTTTGGATGTAGATTATATCGAATTTCGATAATAAAGCTAAAACAAAGCTTATCTGAATCAGGGGACGGAATCTCCTGCTGATGAGAAGAAACCTTGTGCAAAATGACAAAGCCAGGCTGAGCAAGCGCAAAGGCAGGAAGTAAACGCACCAGTGAAGAACTCAAAATATAAAGTCTCCTCACCTGTCCATAACCCAGCAGAACGCTTGCTTGTTAATAATCCAGAGGAACGCTCACCTGTCGATAACCCAGGGGAACCCTCAACTGTCGATAACCCAGCAGAACGCTTGCCTGTTAATAATCCAGTGGAACGCTCACCTGTCGATAACCCAGAGAAACGATCACCTGTCAATAACCCAGAGGAACGCTCACCTGTCGATAACCCAGCAGAACGCTCACCTGTCGATAATCCAGCAGAACGCTCACCTGTCGATAACCCAGAGGAACGCTCACCTGTCCATAACCCAGCAGAACGCTTGCTTGTTAATAATCCAGAGGAACGCTCACCTGTCGATAACCCAGAGAAACGATCACCTGTCAATAACCCAGAGGAACGCTCACCTGTCGATAATCCAGCAGAACGCTCACCTGTCGATAACCCAGAGGAACGCTCACCTGTCCATAACCCAGCAGAACGCTTGCTTGTTAATAATCCAGAGGAACGCTCACCTGTCGATAACCCAGGGGAACCCTCAACTGTCGATAACCCAGCAGAACGCTTGCTTGTTAATAATCCAGTGGAACGCTCACCTGTCGATAACCCAGAGAAACGATCACCTGTCAATAACCCAGAGGAACGCTCACCTGTCGATAACCCAGCAGAACGCTTACCTGTTAATAATCCAGTGGAATGCTCACCTGTTGATAGACCAGCGGAATGCTCACCTGTTAATAATCTAGTGGAACGTTCACCTGTCAATAGCCCAGTGGAGCGCTCACCTGTCGACATCCAAGATGAATGCTCACCTGTGGATAACTCAGATGAAAGATCACCTGTCGGTAACCCCGCAGAATGATCACCTGTCAATAACACAATAGAACACTCACTTGTCGATAAAGCAGTTGAATGACTGAGCACATGTCAGTGTCCTAGACAAACAATCACCTGTCGATAACCCAGTGGAACGCTCACCTGTCGATAGCCCAGAGGCACCTTCAAGTGTCAACTCTCACCTGTCGATAACCCAGCGGAACACTGACCTGTCGATAACCCAGATGAATGCTCACCTGTTAATAGCTCGAAGGTACACTCAGATTTCAATAACCCAGCGGAGCGCTCAACTGTCGATAACCCAGAGGAATGCTCACCTGTCCATAACCCAAATGAACGCTCACCTGTCGATAACCCAAATGAACGCTCACCTGTCGATAACCCAGCTGAACGCTCACCTGTACATAACCCAAATGAACGCTCACCTGTCTATTACCCAGCAGAACACTCACCTGTCGATAACCCAGCGGAACACTGACCTGTCGATAACCCAGATGAATGCTCACCTGTTAATAGCTCGAAGGTACACTCAGATTTCAATAACCCAGCGGAGCGCTCAACTGTCGATAACCCAGAGGAACGCTCACCTGTCCATAACCCAAATGAACGCTCACCTGTCGATAACCCAAATGAACGCTCACCTGTCGATAACCCAGCTGAACGCTCACCTGTCCATAACCCAAATGAACGCTCACCTGTCGATAACCCAGTGGAACGCTCACCTGTCGATAACACAAATGAACGCTCACCTGTCGATAACCCAGCTGAACGCTCACCTGTCCATAACCCAAATGAACGCTCACCTGTCCATAACCCAAATGAACGCTCACCTGTTGATAACCCAGCGGAACGCTCACCTGTCGATAACCAGGAGGAACGCTCACCTGTCGATTACCCAGCGGAACACTCACCTGTCAATAACCCGGAGGAACTTTCACCTGTCGATTACCCGGAGGAACGCTCACCTGTCGATTACCCAGCGGAACACTCACCTGTCGATAATCCGGAGGAACGCTCGTCAATTACCCAGCGAAACCTTCACCTGTTGATAACTCAGATGAACGCTGACCTGTTGATAACCCAGATGAACGCTCACCTGTCTATAACCCAGATGAACGCTCACCTGTCGATAACCCAGATGAACGCTGACCTGTTGATAACCCAGATGAACGCTCACCTGTCTATAACCCAGATGAACGCTCACCTGTCGATAACCCAGATGAATGCTGACCTGTCGATAACCCAGATGAACGCTCACCTGTCGATAACCCAGATGAACGCTCACCTGTCTATAACCCAGGTGAACGCTCACCTGTCGATAACCCAGATGAACACTTACCTGTCGATAACCCAGATGAACGCTTACCTGTCTATAACCCAGATGAACGCTTACCTGTCTATAACCCAGATGAACGCTCACCTGTCGATAACCCAGATGAACGCTCACCTGTCGATAACCCAGATGAACGCTCACCTGTCGATAACCCAGATGAACGCTCACCTGTCGATAACCCAGATGAACGCTCACCTGTCTATAACCCAGATGAACGCTCACCTGTCGATAACCCAGATGAACGCTCACCTGTCGATAACCCAGATGAACGCTCACCTGTCGATAACCCAGATGAACGCTCACCTGTCTATAACCCAGGTGAACGCTCACCTGTCGATAACCCAGATGAACGCTCACCTGTCGGTAACCCAGATGAACACTTACCTGTCGATAACCCAGATGAACACTTACCTGTCTATAACCCAGATGAACGCTCACCTGTCGATAACCCAGATGAACGCTCACCTGTCGATAACCCAGATGAACGCTCACCTGTCGATAACCCAGATGAACGTTCACCTGTCGATAACCCAGATGAACGCTCACCTGTCTATAACCCAGATGAACGTTCACCTGTCGATAACCCAGATGAACGCTCACCTGTCTATAACCCAGGTGAACGCTCACCTGTCGATAACCCAGATGAACGCTCACCTGTCGATAACCCAGATGAACACTTACCTGTTGATTACCCAGCGGAACACTCACCTGTTGATAACCCAGATGAACGCTCACCTGTCGATAACCCAGATGAACGCTCACCTGTCGATAACCCAGATGAACGCTCACCTGTCGATAACCCAGATGAACGCTCACCTGTCTATAACCCAGATGAACGCTCACCTGTCGATAACCCAGATGAACGCTCACCTGTCGATAACCCAGATGAACGCTCACCTGTCGATAACCCAGATGAACGCTCACCTGTCGATAACCCAGATGAACGCTCACCTGTCTATAACCCAGGTGAACGCTCACCTGTCGATAACCCAGATGAACGCTCACCTGTCGATAACCCAGATGAACACTTACCTGTCGATAACCCAGATGAACACTTACCTGTCTATAACCCAGATGAACGCTCACCTGTCTATAACCCAGATGAACGTTCACCTGTCGATAACCCAGATGAACGCTCACCTGTCGATAACCCAGATGAACGCTCACCTGTCGATAACCCAGATGAACGCTCACCTGTCGATAACCCAGATGAACGCTCACCTGTCGATAAGATGAACTTTTACCTGCTGTTTCTGGACTTGTCCTCTCACCTGTTGCTGCAGCTCCAGATCCCTGGAAAATACCTAACAAAAACCAAACTGTCAAACACACACCTGTGCGAAGTAAAGCTGAAGTTCTAGATGGCTTTGTGTTTTTCCAGGTGCACTCCAGGTGTTCTGCTGCCTGCCTCACCTGATTCCTCTCTATATGCTTCAGACACGTTCCTACAAACAGTGTAAGACGCGCTCCATCATACACAGCTAAACCAGCTCCTGCACATGAGCAACACACCAAAACCAAGACAGAAATCAACCACAGAACTAATCAAACAACCTGCATCATCAGACTGAAACACACAGGAGACGGTGACGAGCCCACAGTGTCAGCAGCAGCAGCAGGACGCTTGCTCACGGCACCGCAGTTACTCGGTCACAGACTTACTAAACAGAGGTTTACTGTGGTACCTCCAGAAAACATTCTCTGTTTGACACACACGCACGAACTTTTATGGTCCTGTTTGGATGTTCGCCTGCCAGCACTGATAACACACTAGACCGCTCTCAGCGTTTGGTCCCTCAACCCATCATTTCCCCTGCAGAAAGACGGAGCTGGAACTATTAAACTGCAGATGTTGAGGCTGATCAGCCACGGAGTATGCGGAGAGCACGTGTTAGGGTGTGTATGTTTGTGTGTGTGTGTGTGTGTGTGTGTGTGTGTGTGTGTGTAAGAGAGAACCGCATACATGCAGCATTGTGCCGGTTCTAGAAAGAGCTGCTCCAGTCAGTACATGGAAACAGAAGGAGCAGAACTTCATTTGAGCCGGATCTGTTCTGGGAAATGTCTGATCTTTGTGTTTTACACTCATGTATTTATTTTAATTGATTCGGCATTAATTTGTGCGTGGTAAATACCTGCATGTGTTTGTGAGCAGGTGTGTGTGTGTGTGTGTGTGTGTGTGTGAGAGAGAGAGAATATGAATGTATGGTAACTTTATCTCCTGGATCTGTTCTGGATGTAAAGCACTGGTTAACTCGTATGTGTGTGTTGTGCATTCACTGACGCCATATTGAATGCATGTACCTGTAAACAGTAGGGTTGGGTATCGTTTTTTTTTTCCGATACAGCTGCTAAATCGATACTTTTAAAACGATACCGGTGCCAAAACGGTGCCTGAATGGATACTTTTTAGCCACAAAATGATGGTGAATGACTCTACAAAAACATTTTATTTGACAAAATATATATTTTTTTAAATTTTATAAAACAATGATTAAAGTTTAAAAAGTAAACAACAATTCATATTTTATTACATTAATACATTTCCTTTGATCATTTGTTGGTTAGCATGAATTTAAGATTTGCATTATGAAATTACATTAGCTATGTGGGGGCGGGCAGGGTCGCGTTCTTTTAGGAGCACATTTTTACATATATATCACAAAATATTAAAACATTAATGGAAGTCATTTGTTTTCATGCATCACTCTGCAGTCTTCATTAACAATATAATTAAATAACTTAAACTCAAAATAATCTTCCCTGTTCATTCATTTGACACGTAACGTTATACTGGTGTAGGAGAACACGTCTCTAACATTCAAGTACATCAAGGCACATTGCTGCACCTGTAAACTTTAACAGGCCTACAGTTGAAGCCGATTTATTTTGCCCTCCCATTCATTTAAAATAATGTTTCTGAACATGTTTACAGTGTTTCCTAAAAATAATTATTCTGGAGTCATAATAAGTTCTATTTCTTAGTGTTTATTTCGTGAATAAAAGCCTTTTTCAATTTAAATACAAAAGTAGATTTTAGAATTGAGTCAGTTAAACTATTATGTTTAAAAAATAAATAACGAGTTGAATATAACTTACATGAGTGTACATCTGTTCTTTGGTACTTGCCGAGTGTTTGTAAATTCAACACTGCATTTCCTAATGTAAAACTATGATTTACACTAGATTTCTGATTAATAATGGTCTCTGCATAGCCGAGCACTTCCTATAGTAAAAGTGTTAATATCGCTATTAAAAACAGAAGTCTAATATCATCAACAGTGGACATTTTGATAGTGTTTCACAACATAAACATGACTAAAGTTTAATCTTTTTATTACTGGTGTCATTTTGGGCATCACCTGACGAATGCAGGGAACTGATGTGCGCACAGAGAGTGCCATGAAAGCAGAGGGAGCGCGTGCCCGAGGGAGCGATTGCGCGTGACACCTAAAGCACGTGAGAGAGGCAGTCCTCTGCCTTTGAGCCCTCAAATGTGTCATCAAGTCTGACATGTTTCCCACTTACATGCAACTTTTGTAAAGACAGTTGATGTGTCAGAATCCTTGCTTGTAAAATACGCTTTAGAATGCTTAGTTTAAGCAAATTGGATGAACGTTATCACGCATGTAGATCTGAAGAGTGACGCTCTCAACGAAAACCAGGCTAAATGCGCTGTACTACGTTGCGTGCGTCTGTTCCCCAGCGACAATAACAAATGCCTGATATCGCCTGTCCGTATTCTTCAAAGTTGTTTAGAATTAAATGTTTAGTGATGGTGTGACACAACGCCTATGTGTGACTTTTTTCAGGCACCCCTTTGATGCTTTTTACGTTTTTGCCGCAGCATCGAAATTAGGCACCGAAATTCATACGCTGATTTGATACAGGTACATACTGGTTACGGTGCTATACTGGCACTGGGTTTCAGTACCCAAACCCTAGTAAATAGACACACAAAGAGAAAGAAGATGAATGGACTGGTAAACAAGTATAATATCCCATATTATTGCAATGATGTGTGTGTGTGTGTGTGTGTGTGTCACATTGGCTCCCCGTGTTGTAGATCATGTTGATATCCTTTATCGCTCCACCATACTGGACTTCTGTGTTCTGCATCTTCAGGTTGCTCCTGTGTGGATCTTCAGACTGATGGTGATCATTTTTTGGATGTGAAAAGACCTGGAGGAAAAGACACACTCATCATCACTTCTCCTCAGACAAATAAAGTACATTTGTTGACAGAGACAGATTGTGTAACTGTATGGATTATTCAGCAACATGACTGATGCAGTTTTGTATTGAGAAAGGACTGTCAGGTGAGTAACACACAGCATCAGTGAGGTATCGTCCATTAGTGTTCACTTCAGTACACATGGAGATTACTGCTGAGGGCAGGTCTGGGGACGCACACAGGGTTTGTTCATAAATACACACATGATCATAGCTGCTGAGTTTATCTGGGTATTCAAAAACTAAAGACATAAAGAAACGCTCAAACTGATGGTCAGACGTACCTTCTGCTGCTGTGTAATGTGCTCTCCTGATCGGGTCCAGCCAATGTTGACAGCCGCTTCAGACATGTTGATTAAAGGTCTTTAAAGAATGGGTTAGATAAATAACACGCAACATAGAAATAATAATTCCAAATCAGCATTATTCTGCCATTAGAGGAAGGTCGCAGTGTGGAGGGCTGTACAAGTGTAGATTAGAGAAAATCTATTTTACAGACATTTTTATTCTCAAAATACGCCGCAGGTTTCAGCTGATCGCCTCCACATCAGCCCGTAAACCACACAAACACTTTATTAAACCCCAGAGGGAAATCAAGTTTATTACTGGAGCTCAATTAAGAATACATCAAATAAAAAATAAACAATATTACACCATGAACTCATTATTTAAAGATGGATTTCTATAGTTTAATAGCCACAGGTATGCACAGATATTGGTGTCGCTCTGTGGAGCATCTAGCTAATATCAGTGTTTGATTCAACACACTCCTGTGTTTATCAGGACATTATAAAGTGTGTGTGGTGGTGTCTGAGATTTGACAACATCCTGCTTTCTGACACCAGCATCAGAGAATCCAGTTCAACCCCCACAACAGCAGAGACGAAACCTGCGACTCATAAAACACCTCCAGCACTGTAGGACAGATGTTGAAGGACTTTAATAAAACAGCTGAGTTTGATCATATATTCAGACGCAGCCCCAGACAAAAACCAAGAGCCTCTCGAACACCAGCTTTCTCAGCTGATCCTGTCCAACAGTGTTAGTCACAAACCGCTAACATTCAGACACAGAGATGAAGCCTGTCCTAAAGCACTGAAGCATTGTCCTAAAAGCTGGAGGTTTGGGTATTGTGTGTATTATTGAGTGAATCAGCATTTTAGCAGAAGAGAAGTGCAGAGATATGCAGAGAGAACAGACGGAGAGGAATATGTGTAAAACAAGCAAATAATACAGAATGAGGGGAGGAGTTAAATATATACATGAACTGAAACCGAACAGAGGGAAGATCACAGTGATTAACATCTATAAACCTCATTTCTGTTCAGCTCTTCATTTACAGTAGTGTCAGACTCATCAGCAGAGAAAAACCCACAGCAATGACCATCACATCACACTTTACCACTTCAGGATAGAAAACAGAACCAGAGTTTCAGGACTGAGAGAAATGTAGAGACAACGGAGATCAGTCAATGAGGAAAATGCTGTTGATGAAGCTGAAGCGGATCATTAGAGTCTTTGCATTCGATAACAAAGATATCAAGCAAGGAATCAGGGCAAAAATTCAGAGTTTCAGAAGCATACTGAAAATAAAATGATGAAGTGTGCTAAAACACATAAAAAAGATAAGTCATATTTAAGGAGGTACTGATGTACACACGCGCACGCACGTACGCACACACACGCGCACGCACACACACACACACACACTTCACATTATCTTATCACGAGTCAGCAAAACATGAGAAGTACATAATACAATCTGGAATAAAAGAGGAATTCCCAGAATACTGTAAGACCAGGCAGAGACTGTACAACAGCAGAGACGAGGTGTAAGATTTAGGAAAAGACAAATGAAATGTTAAAGCTGGAAATGAAGAACACAATCAGAGCGGGTTTATGATGATCCAGCTTTATGACTGAAACATGAAAGCAGAAATAAACAGAGCGAGTCTATCAGGCATCTCAGAGATCAATGATCGATTAATGAAGACACTTCAGGTGTAAATGACAGATACAGAGAACCAGGTCAGAGTTATTTCTAAAGTGATTTTACCTTGTTGATTTTTCAAAAACACTTCACAGATGAACATCCATAACAGGAGGAAATAATTAATCTAAAATATGTGTTACTGTAAGCAGAAAAGGCATCATTTATAAATCAATAATGAGAATTTGGAAATCAGTTTAGGATGGTGGTGTGAAACTGTACAGGGCTGTACACGTCAGGGAAAAGATGAAGGCAAGAAACATTACATATAATGAGTGTTTGGTTGGTAGTGAATGGCAATGTGTGTGTGACAGACGATCTCAGTATTAGATTATAGATGTGTGGTGGTGGCGGACACAGTGCTTCAGAAACTAGAACAGCAGACACTGAGCTCATTTACAGGAGCTTTCACAACAACCCAGCAGAGGCAAAAATTCAGACCAACAAACCAAACCTCATCAACGAGCATACAGAGTGTGTGTTCAACATGTGTACCAGAGGTGGGACCAAGTCATTGTTTGGCAAGTCACAAGTAAGTCTCAATTCATTGCCCTCAAGTCCCGAGTCAAGTCCCGAGTCAAGACAGGCAAGTCCCGAGTCAAGTCCCGAGTCAAAGGCAACAAGTCTCAAGTCAAGTCCAAAGTCCTATAGTTTGATTTTCAAGTCTTTTCGAGTCTTTTTAACAGAAAAATAAAATTTAAACAGATTATGTATGGCTGTAAGATCTGTATTTATTAAACAAACCTTTTTTTAATGAAAGAACATTGCTTATATATATATAAAGATACAAATGTAATTTTCTAAAAAAGTGCTAAACAGTGCTGCGTCTCGTCTACACAGCATATTGCACAAGAATGAGTTCCACCAAAGAAAGTCCATTTTGCCTCACATCACACAGAAATTGCAGGTCTACTGCTGTCTAGTTCATAAAGTTTAGTTGTGCTTTGTTATGTCTTCAGTGATCAACTTGTGATTAACTAAAACTACATGAACAACCTCAATGAGGCAGCAGTAGACCAACAACTCCTGTATGCTGCAAAGTAAAATTGAGTGAAATTGGTATTTTGTCAATTGAATCTCGTGTGTGCTGAAGAGATGGAGATGCAAATCTGTCTAGCAGCAATGTAAAATGGTAGCACATATTCTAAATGAAGTAGGCTACTTCATACAAACAATAACGTTGTTTTCTTCACATAACAATGAAGAACTTTGCTCTCTACCTTGTGTGATGCTCGTGCACCGATTTCCTCTGTGGACAAAACTGCTTGCGAGCTCTCAAATATACGCTGCTCACGTGCAAATTTTCTCGCTCTCAAATATGCACTGCTCACGCACACATTTTCCTGCGCACTCTCAGAGATTATATACAGAATTTGTGTCTTGTGTTTGTTCTTCCTTTTGTGCTTTTTGATATGATTTATATTGAGGCACTATTTATTAACAATAACCAAAATACTAAAATAGACTTACATATTACATTTTTTATCTAATAAACCATAACATTTTGGCTGTATGTTTTATAATGAGATATTTCCAGTTTCAAACACTTAAAGACACAGAGAATAGAGGTTGGATGTAAAGAATGCATTTTGTTTTACAAACATTTATTAAACATCCAAAAGGTTCACCATAAGAATCAAATAAAAAAACATTTAAACAAAAATATAACTAACGCAAGCAGAAATGTAACTGTGATAAAAATAAGGAAAAACTTGATTTGGCATTATTGCCTACTGTACTATTCACTCTTTAAATAAATCTCACTATCAGTCCCATTTTATCATGGCAACTAAAATAAAGTGAACACGTCTCTGCTGTCTTCCACATTATTGATGAGATTGTGGAGGACATTTTCCATGTCATCCTCTTCATTTTGAGGAAAAGCTGTTCCACAGGGCCCCTGAACACATCTATTGGCATGGACAGGGTTTTGAACAGTACTATAGTAAAGTACTTTAATTAATCTGTTGGGGTAATATTATAGTTGCTATGGTAACACAAGTGTAATATAAACAAATGACCCAGTGCTGTAGTTTTTTTACAGTATTGGGTATATTATACTACAATTCACCACACTTTACTGTAGTAAAACTACACTCTGTATTTAATTTTATTAGTTCACTATTCTCAATACTACAGTATGCTGAAGCATTCATTAACAAGTTGTAAATAATACTTGGCTTAAACATAGGCAGTATACCTAACTCTCAAAAACACTAGTATTTATTATAGAATTTACCTTAACCTCATAGTTTTTCGTGTATTGTTACTAAATAGTTTAGCAATATATAAACCATATCAACATTCTGGAATAATCAATTTATCAGGAGGATCTCTGGAGAGCAAAAGCAGGAAAATTATGAAGCGCCAGTGTGGACAAAACTCAAGCAAATGCAGAGAGACTGAATACGCGCGTAAGAGACCAGCAAATCAGATTGAAGTACCTGCCCACTGGTGAAAGTAATGTCAGAGCCAATCAGATTTTTCTTTCTTTTCATAAAGAACAGGGTTCGAATCCCACTTAGGCACTTGTAAACAATAATTTTAGAACATTTTGTCAAAAATCCCTACTGAAAAAACAGCTTAAACCAGCCTAGGCTGGTTGGCTGGTTTTAGAGGGGTTTTGGTCATTTCCAGGTTGGTTTCCAGCCATTTCCAGCCTGGTCTTAGCTGGTCAGGCTGGGAGATGACCAGCTAAAACCAGCTATGTCCAGCTTTAACCAGGCTGGTCAAGCTGGTTTTAGCTGGATTTTGCTGGTCAGTTTCCAGCCTGAGCAGCTAAGACCAGGCTGGAAATGGCTGGAAACCAGCCTGGAAATGACCAAAACCCCTCTAAAACCAGCCTGGTCGACCAGCTAAAACCAGCTTACCAGCCTAGGCTGGTTTAAGCTGGATTTTTCTGCAGGGATATTGTTATGTTTAACCATTTATTAGAGCCACAAAGTATCTAAAAATTGTTTTCATGTTTGAATAGCCAATAAATGTGCTAAATAAATTAAAATAGAAATACCCACGGTGAAACAGTTATATAAATTTAAATATTAGTTTAAATACATTCATAGTGGTTTTAAATATCTTTTAATATGTAAAGTAGAGAAGTTCACATTCAACAAACTGAATAAAACAAGTCTTCGTTTTTAGTTTATTTAAAAACAATTACAAATGGAGTAATTCAACTCACAATTAAATGATCGCATTGAGTGATGGAATAATAAAGGTAAAACTTTAATTGAATGATCAGTCAAGTGTTTCCAAATGAAATCTGTTAAAATAAGAGTCCTACAAAACAGGAACAAAGACACTCATGAAACAAAATGTGATTGTTAATTGTATTTTTTATTAGATGGTTGGTTTTAAGTACTTTAAAAATAGTAGATAATCCTTAAATATAGAGGGGGAAATACAGAAAAACAAACAAACAGAAATTCAACAGTATAGATGCATTACACTACAATCTCGCAATAAAAAATTTAATTAAAAACCATATAGAGGATTAAAATATTGCTAAGAGGCATAACATCAACAATAATAAAAATACCTTTAAGGTTTTAAATACTAAATAAAATTAATAGTATTAATCCAAAATATGAAAAATGTAACACTTTACAATAAGGTTGTATTAATTAATTAAGTTTATCTGTGTACTAATGTGAACAAACAATGCAGTGCAGTTCATTACAGTATTCATTATTTTATTCTTTAATTAATGGAAATAAAATTATTGGTTAATTCTTGTAAACTCACAGTGCATTAACATTAATGTTAACAAGCATAACTTTAAATTGTAATAATGCAATAGTAAATGTTAAACTATAATTAATAAAGGTTTAGAAGTATAGTTCATTATTAGTTCATGTTAGTACATAGATTAACTAAAGAAACCTTATTGCAAAATGTCACCAGAAAATAACAAAAAACTTTTTTTTACAGTTTTAAGAGCTTTAAAAATAAATTATATATCTAGTTATTATGGCATGTAATTAATGTTACTACTAATTAAATAGTTAGAAAATACTGTCAGAGGATGGGCAAAACACAAAGATAAAACATAATATGCGCATTGACACAAACGACCAAGTGCAAAAACATAAATTACAGCCATGTTCATTCATAATTATATGATATAAATCACGAGAGGGTAAATTTGGTTTAAAAAAAAAATGAAGTTTATTGACTTATACACAACAGTAAAACAATGCTTTTGCACAACAGTAACACACTGCAAGTAGTAAAGTCTCTTACCTTTGACAGTTGTTGTAATTCCGCTGAATAAAACAAAAGGAGCAGATCGCGGATGTGTTTATTTCACTCTCCGAGTCAGAATGAAAATGGCATCTTTAAATTTCCCGCTGGTGCAAAAACACGGAAGTGCGCCACAAAGCGCTAGTGGTCGAAAGTATGCTTGCATGCTCTCTGTCACACACGCACACACACGCAGAGATAGAGTGCTCTGTCAACATACTTTTTATCTTTGGGCTTTTTATAGAAAGAAGCAAGTCTTTACAAGTCAATAGGCGCAAGTCCAAGTGAAAGTCCGAGTCATTTATGTTCAAGTCCAAGTCGAGTTGCAAGTCTTTTTATATTTTGTCAAGTCGAGTCTGAAGTCATCAAATTCATGACTCGAGTCTGACTCGAGTCCAAGTCACATGACTCGAGTCCACACCTCTGATGTGTACCACACGCAAACACACTGCACATATCTGAACACAAGCATAGCAGGAATTATCAGAGTCACAGGATCATGTGTTCATCCAGAATCAGAAATCAGCATTGAGGGAAAAGAGTCAGTGAATGCAGAGAAACACCTGCGTCATCATTATACAGACTCTGCTGCTGTGTGAAAACAGGATACAAATAAAATATATGTAGTAAATTACACAGTAGGGCAGTAAACAGAAGACAGAGAAGGGGATTCAGCTTCTCAATATCTGGATCACTGCTAACCCATTTCTGAAAAAAAGAGGGAACAACTCAAAGGTAAACACACACATGGTCACATATTAAAACAACTGAGGCAGATTTCCAGGATTATAGAGGGAGCAGTTGACTTTTAATAATCATATCCAAAATGGATTAGATGAATGTAAAAGGGATGAATGTAACGGGGTGAGGCCATCATTAAACAGATCAGGAGATCAGCAATAGCTTACAGCAGTTCAATATACAGCTCTACTTCTCAAACCAGCCTTAAACAATGAAAACTATTCAAAACACACTGTAGGATCAGTTCTGGAGCTTTCCAGACAACTTCCCAACAACTGACTCAGCTCTAGTGCAACTAGGAGAAACGCTTCTGATGAAGGAACACCAGTAAAACAGCACCACAGAATATTTAGGAATATGATTACGAAAAAATCAACATGATTGGTTGAGCAGTACATGAAACACACAGGTCAATGTGTCTGAGACACACACACACACACACACACACACACACACACACACACACACACACACACACACACACACACACTTGATTAATTTATTGGGAATGACTAATACTAATTAAAGCAACACATCATCAAAATAATCATAAAGAGCCGGTGATGTTTCACAGTGGAAGCAGTAAATACAGTCATTGAATTTATTTTGGTTGACGATATTAAAACACTCAATTAATTCTGCACAAAGTAGTAAATAAATGGGTTAGGCATGTCAAATTAAACCCCAATATTTCCTGACCTTTACATGAAATATTTTCATTAATGTACATCACACAGATGTGGGAAGGTCAGTTTATGGCATGTTGTGTTAACAGAAAGAGACAGCAGAGTATTTAGTGAAAGAGACGCTAAAGGAGTCAGATGTGGCTTTAGGATGTGTCTGATAGGTCTTTATTCTCTAAAGCAGATAAAAAGGGACTGATCAGCTACAAGATGAAGATTTGGCAGAACATACAGGTTATAAAGTGGCATGACGTCTATATGAAATGCAGATAAATGTGTGTTGGAAAGAAAATGTCTATTCAAACTTATCCTGAACTTCATACAAAACGAGGAAACACAAATGAAAGCTGTTATTGTGGACTGAAACACTCTCACGTATATTAGTGTAATGTGCAACAACAAATATTCCAGCAGTTTCAGTCACTAAAGATTGGGGTGGGAAAACCCTTTCACTGTTACATTGCAGAAAAGCAAAAAGCAAAATGACAAGGATTACATATTTGAAAGAGCAGAAGAGATGAAACAGATTAGACCTCCCCGTCCCTCCAGTCCTCAACTCAGCTGCACTCCACCCTTCAGTCCAGTAGGTGGCAGAATCTGCACCTTTACACTGTTTGCCAAACACCAGTAAACAGAAGAAGAAAGTTGTTTGAAACGCCTCATCTTAAACCCTTCAGAAACCCTGCTGTTTCCAGCTCTCAGATAAGACCAGTGTCTGATGATCTTGTGTAAATGATTGTCTGTGCAAATGATGTGGAGTTTTGTTGATTAGTCTTTAATGAGGTTATTGGTTTGTGGAGGCTTGTGTTTATACTGTAACTCTTATATTTGTCTGAGAACATGTTAAAGATGAAGCAGCATCTGTCTAGTGCAATATCACAGCTGAGCAAGAAGACAAGCACAAGAATAAAATCCCCACATTCTCTCCATCAGCTCATCTACAGATCAGATCAGTGAAGCGAGTGATCAGCTGTAACTCACGGCCTGTTTGTTGGCTGAGTGTTAGAGAAATGATGGTGAATTCACCACAGCGCTGTGTTTAATCTGTCTCAGACACCATCAAGCAGATCTATAATAGTGGAGGAACCCTTTCTGCTTACCTGGTGATGCTGACTGGCCGAGAGGAGCAGGAGAGAACACACGGACAGGTGAACCGCTGAGCAAACACTGGAGGAGAAACACACAGGTGGGTGAAACAGCAGGTAGAGCTCTTCTTCTTGTCTTATTGGCGGTTTGCATTCTTAAACAGAGCATTACCGCCCCCTACTGTGAGTTGTGGGTCAGAGACTGAATTTCCTTTTCCTCTGGACTCTTCAAGGCAGAGTTCTGATCTGACTGTGTGCTTTCAGAGAGGCTGTGATTGCGGTGCAGGTCAGTGTAATGCTGCAGAGTGTACCTGCGGTGGAGTGTGATGCTGAGCATGGAAACCCTACAGGTGAAACACACCTCTGCTTTGCTTTAATCTGGATATCTTGTGTTGAGTGATTTCATTAATGAAGGAGTCTTTGCTTTCACCACACCTGAGTGAAGTATTCCTGTTCATGTTATCAGTCTTCTCTAATGGATCTTCTGTCTGTCACTGGTGTTTTCTGTTGAGTTTACTCCCGGTCAGCTGTCATAGTAATGTCTTGATTAGCTGCTTTTGGTGTGTTGAATTAGAGTTTGCATGTAAACTGTTCTGTTCTGCTTCTGACTGACCTGTATTATGTGTGTTTCAGATATAGAAATCCTGCTTCAGCTTGCTCTCCTCGCTTCATTTAACAGTAGTGGTGGGCAAAGTGAGGCTTCATGAAACTGAAACAGTCGAAGCAAATGTGTCAAAGCTTTGAAACGTTTTGAAACTCTACAGTGACACCTAGAGGTAATTTTTATACATTGCTCTGGAGCAGCTTCAGCAAAGAACAGTTGAGCAAATTGAGGTATTAAAACCCACTTTGTACCTTTGAACCTACAAGTGTTATAGCAGAGCGGTCAGAGTTCCTGACTATCATGCAGGGAAACTGGGTTTGAATCCAGGCAAATGCAGGTATGTTAAATTGCTCTGTTCTTGTATTGTTTTGTTTCAACATTGGTCAGACATCAGAATAAACACTATTTGTGAATAAATATGTCTTGTTTTGGTCATAAAACAGGGTTGTTTCTAGATCAGACATGGTTGTGGTCAGAAGTTGACAAGACTTATTTATACTATTATTGAAATTCCTCATTTATTGTATTTTAATACCGTCTACTCAAACGCTAAACCCAACCGTCACAGTACTGTAAAAATATGAATTATTGCTATACAGTGTTACACAAATGATGCTGTATTGATGGTGTATCCGCAGCTGTATCCTATCTAGACTACATCATAACACAGTAGCATTATTAAAATAGAGAAAATCCTGATTTTGGAGCATTTGTACAAAGAAGGATTCAAAACCAAAACCCATTTGAAGCACAGTAACAGCATGCACATGCACGGTCCACTAGGCTATATAAGACAGATGTGTTTCTGACCCAGTCAGTCAAATGCAGACTCGCCAGGTCTCAGAACAGTTCTGAAATGATGTTAAAGAGCACAATCACAGAAGGAGAAAATGAGAAATAAACACAAACAGCAACAGCCTCACACCAAAGCAACTGATTTAAACACCTCCACAAACAGCATCAGCAGCTCCACTGAAAAACATTTGATAATGAACAGCGCTTTTATTTCTTTATTGATTTCCAGTTTGACCTCACCATCCTGGAGATCAGAGGCTGCTTTAGTTGGGCTCTTGATCCTTTACTCTTCTATCTTATTGTTTCTGAAACTCATCAGCTATGGCAATAAAGGCAATGAGAAGCTTTATGTAAATAATTGTTACAGCTATAATCGTTAGTGATCCATAACTTAAATAAAACAATTGCAGGTTTATGTGATGTGGTTTGGGGCATTTGGAAAGTTTCCCGTGGAGAGTCAACAAACAAGAATTAATTCAAATTAATTAATATAGTTTAATACGCAAAACCTTGAGAGCTCAAGAAGCACATTTAAAGGTTCAGGACACCCTGGAGAACTTTTTTTTTATATTAACAGATGTGTGTGTGTTGAGCATCAGTTAAGACCATGTTAGCACCTGTCAGCTTTAAATGTGGGGAAAACTGGATAATTTTGAGCTTTTGTCTGCTAATTTCAGCTTCCGGGTTTAAAATGATTTTTGGGGCGGATCAAAATCGGCGACGTAGCGCAGAACTGCAAGTGCAATGATGACGCGTCGGTTTCTCATTATTATTCATAGCGGAGTTCTCTTATCCTATGAGAAGAGCCGGCTGCTTACTTATTCATGAGAGCACGTGTTTTCTGAAGGCAAGACAGACCTGCCAGTTTCAAGCAAGCTGTGAGACACGAACCCACGGCACGCAGTAGCCGTTCATGAAGGCCCGTATGTGTTTGTTTCCATGATCCAATGGGTTTGTTGCATGTTTTTTTCCCTGCGATCTTGTCAGGGCTGATACAGCAAAGCTGTGTGTGTGCTGCAAGCATTTTTGTCGGGAGAGCAGTACGAGAATTGAAGAATGGCAGACGTTGACTTTTATCAGGAGTTCGTTCACATTCAGACACATCGCCGTGCTGCTGTGTTTGCCTAAATCCTCTATATTACCAGCAGGGCTAATGGTTAAAATAGACAGGTCAGGAGACCTGCTGCACTGAGTCTGCATTCAGATCTATAATTTAGACCCGGGGATCGAGGGAGAATCCTCATTTATAGGGTTTACATGAACACACTTATCTTCATAATGATATAAATTGTGGTTATGTGTATATGAAATTACAAATAACAAATGTAGCAGGGCATTAAATTACTGTTTATTCCCTTGCATTTTACCTTTGAGAACTATAAACTCATGCATCTCCTCACAGTTTGTCTCATTTTGTGAGCTAACTGTCAACAACAGTTGTTCACTCCCCTTCTCCCTTGCTGGCCACGCCCACTCCTGCCCTGTGCTCGCGGAGCTCCGCCCATTAATCATGCATCTTTTAAAAAAATTCTGAAGTAGACTTTAACCAAAAGTGGGGGGTGTCATGGCCCTTTTAGACACAAAGACATCAAGAATCAAGATAATGACCTCAACCACGGTTACTAAAATTAAAAAGCTGCATGATTCATCCATGCCATAATGCATGCAGGGTCAATAGTACAAAACTCCCAGCATGCATTGCAGCATAAATAAGCTGTGCCACTTAAAGTTCTCGAAATGTCTTTCTTTGCCTTTATAGTGTGCTGTTCTTGGCTGTTATATTTCAGTAGAGTGTTTTGTGTTGTTCTGGGTAGATTTTCTTTTGTTTGTCACCATTGTTGTAATTGAAAGGCTGATTCTTGATAAGATGATCTTTTATGTGAAGCTTTGACCCAATCTACGTTGTAAAAGGACTATATAAATAAAGGTGAATTTAATAACTTGATTACATTTATTCTTAAATTTCCTTTAGGCTTCTCATGCCATACAAATTGTTTGATCAACACAACTATTTTTGGCTACCTAAATAAATTTAGTGTTAAAATAAGCAGCTGAAGAAGCCAACTAAAGCAGACGCTGACCTCCATCATGGTGACCAACTGAACAACAGCAACTCCATGAAGAGTTTTGTCCACATGACAGAAAAGTCCGAGCTCAGTAATGAGTGAAGCTCCACTGATTTAAGTTGTTTAATGATCTCTGCGGAGATCTTCAGAAAGAACATTTATATTGTCTAATTATTTAGCACTATTATTTTTATCTAGAGTTTTATTTTCAGTTGATGTCATCTTTGGTTTTGGCTGTAACTTGTGTTTTTCTTTCCTTTAGTGAATCTGCTTACTGGCAACCACAGCTGCCGGTCTTGTCCTGCAAAATCAAGAAGAAAAAAAAAAAAAACTAAACAAACAAACAAACACCATTGTGTGCCGCCATTGTGGAGGATAAGTGTCTGTGTTCAAGTCCACGATGAACTGAGAGTATTGCAACATATAAGAGACTGAAAAAATGCAATGAAATATTTCAGAAAGTTGTTCAGCTCATGTATGCAGCACCCTACCACCAATATTATCTGGGCCCGGGCTTTTTTTTAGTATTAATTCTCTGAAAGAGGTCTTTGACCTGAGTCCTACTAATGTTTACGGATTTACTACATGACAGGTGTTGTTTTAAAATGTAATTTTCCGACTTAAAATCACCCTCATCAAACCTTAAGTAAAACGTATTTAATTCCTCAGTAAACTCTCTCACAGAACTAAAACCATTTAAATTGGTTTCAATGCCCGCTCTATCTTCTTTACTCCCAGCCATTGTGTTCACGCCTTGCCAGGCTGATCTTAAATTTTTGCTGCTGGTCTGTTTCTGTAATATCTGTTTCTCTATTTTATTATGTACACTGTTTGTACACTGTTACATCATGCTAGTCAAAACACACAACTGTGATGTGTATGTGTTATCATATCATTGACATGACGACTTCAGCACTATCAGCTCCAATAAACTGCATGAATCAGTTTGCCAGAATGTAGTCATTAATCTGTATACACAGATTGTGAATTACCACACTAAATCAGCTGTACTCCTCATAAACGGTAACCTCACAGAAATATTTTTGATCAGTAATGACAGTTTATTTGCTCAACACTTATTCTACACAACATACCGATTAAAATGCCGAAAAAAGTAAACCAAAACATTAAAAAACGGCCGAGATATAAAGGACTAAACCTGACTGAAAGCACACTCAGCTGAGGACACACAGGATTGGTCTAAAAACACGAATACTAATGAGTCATTTGCATATGGTCTATTCTCTAATAAAACACGATTTTAAAGGGCTTCATAAGCTTAAATATGATAATCAAAGTATGGCAAAACAACCTAGACATCAGATAATCAAATTCTGAATAAAAATATACAAACAAGAACAAAGAAAAACACAAACAAACAAATGGTCATCACCATTGCCGAAATGCTGTGACTCAAAACCTGGTCAATAGGCCAGGGTCTCCTGTTCTTCAGGGTAATGCTCCCAACGGTTATCCCTGATAAGGATAATGTCTGCTTGGTTCTTGCATTACCTTAGGGGAGATGTTTGGTAGAAGAATGATATATCTACAGAGATATATCCGCCAGACTGAACCTCGACCTGGCCTCTTAAATTTTTTCATTTCTAGTAATTAGAAGGAGGTCAGGAATATCTCTTTGAATGCTTCTAGTCACATTCAGGTGAGTTCTTTGATTATCTTGAATTCATGGTACTCCTTGGATGTTGACTGGAAGTATTCTGGAGCAAATCAACAGGGAGTGAGGAGAAGGCAATGACTAGTTCATGGCCAACTGTAACTCCTGACTCCTAGCTGATTTGGGCAAGGGCTCTCCTGTTCCCTGGAGATATCTGGGGTCCTGGGGAGCCTGGTCTCTGGATTAGCCAGAGTAAGCCTCATAGAGAAACATCTTCAGACTCTTCTCGGGTGACCTGGGCAACCTTGCGGTGTTAACAAAAGGTCACTTGGGGGAGTGGTAAGTATTCAGCCCCCCTGGGTCCACTTGGACAGCACGCAGGGATGGTGGCCTTGGGTGAATGGCCTTAAATGAAGCCCAGTCTTCTACTGGTGATTAGCACCTCCACACAACAGCACATTGTGCATCAACACCACCTACACCAGTCATTTGAAGACCTTTCCAAAAATCAATTCAAACATCAGATCTACTGAAGATTTATAATCCCAGAATTTACTAGGATTAAGGTTGATTAGGACTAGTACTTCCATAGGGACACTTTAAAACACCAAATCTCAAATTATAACCTTACAACTTTTCAGAATGACCAGATTTTCTCTTTCTTTAAGATCCATTATTTCCATGGGAAAATTTAAAATATTTATTCTTCTAAGACTTAACCCAGAACTTTTCAGGAAAATAAACCCTACATACCTTCCCCAGAACATCTAGTGTAAATGGCTGGTTTTAAAAATAAGATCTTCTGTAACTCCTAGAAAATCCAACCCCAGAACCTCTGTGTAAGTAACCACACTTCACTCTTTTAGAATATCTCAATTTCATAGGAATATTGGAACCTATAAATATTTCAACCTTTAAATATTGTTCCAGTTTCTTCTTCAAAAATCTCAAATTTAAGTGAAAACATCTCAAGTATCAAGAATTCCTTTTGGTAGTGAGAATCCTTTCAAAAACAAAAGCCCTCACTTTAAGGCTCTCACTTAAACATAGAAAATCAGTTTGGTTCTATTGTGAATTATTTTCTCTCCACATAGCGTGATTGTAGACGTTCACAACTACACAAAATAGCATAGACCAGTGGTTCTCAAACTTTTTTTTTTTTAACCAACTACCACCTTAGAAAATTGTCTCTCCAAGTACCACCATAATGGCCAGTATTAAAAAATAACATTGTAGGCCTAATTAAGCTGTGCACAGTTTAAAAATGAGGCAGATTAATTCCTATCATTAAGAATATGTTATTGTCAGTCACTTATAAATTTTAAATAGTCTGAACATTAACTGTGCTTGCAGATAAAAAAACAATAAATTGAAATGTGCTCTTAAAGTTCATAAAAAAATGTCACTGTTCTAAAAGTAAATAGAAAACTGCTGTACTTAAATCTAAAGTATTCATATTAGCCTATTAATCAAAGCTGGAAATGTTGATTGGACCTCACAAATATTGGCTTTGTCATTCATACACTTTCTGACAAATCTTGATTTCTGACATATGTTAAATGTACTTATGACAGGGTTCATACTGGCACAGGCTAATGAAAATATGGGCATTTTGAGCACTTTTTTTCCAGTACCTATTTTTTGGTAGACTGATATGCTATGTATTGAGGACCTGAAATGTATTCTCAGCAACCCATAAAACATTGCATTGATAAAAAAAAAAAAATCAATCATATATTAATAATATAATAAACCTGCACTAAATGCTTGTGAATTTTTTTTACTCAAGTAAAAATACCATTATACTGCTAAAATAACACAAATTTTAGTAAATACTAATATTAAGTAAAAGTACAAAGTACTCTTTTAAAAAGTACTAGTTTGTTACTTTTGAAAAAAAATCAGATTCATTGAAATCAAGTTTAAACCTGATTAATTGGTTTAATTGCTTAAATCCCAAAGCTACATGTATAGGAATTGACACTAAGTATGGTGTTTTTTAAAATTTATTTTTCCTTTCATGACAATGTTTTTCAATAGCACTGGTAAAACTAGCACAATCTTTAAGGCAATAAAGACATTTTTTGCCATTTTTTTTAAACAATATTTTCAAGCTTTGAAAGGTTTATTTAACGTATGATAAAGATTTAAATTTGGCCTTTTATTTACATATTTTACACCTTTTCTTTACAATATGGCAATTTTTTTTCTCAAATAGCTGTACATTACATGAAAATTTTATTTTACATTTGATCTTAAACTAAAATACAAACTTTACAAACATAAGTACACTGTCAGTAAAAATATAACAAGACTATTTTACTTGAGGTATTTGAAATGACAACAATACATTTATCAAAGCAGTGCTTTAAGAGCCTTATTGTTAATTTTGACAAACAATAAGTAACAACTGATTGCTTTGACATGTAATGCTTTAAGACAGATCAGAATACAGCTAAATGTATAAATCACACAAATACCTCATCCAGAAACATTTCCAGCATAATTCTTTGTAATAAAGTTCCACCTTTGCTAAGTTTAACTTGACACAGCCAAAGAAGACCATTAGCATTTTCATCGATCATGCATCAATCTAATTCTAAATACTTAAACTTTTGACTAAATTTAGTCAAGTAGCAAAGATAAATAATTCCTGCCCTTCCTTTCATACCGTTTAGAGGAGTGACAGGTCAGTGGCGAGTCGACTCTCTGTCGGAGAGCAAAACGTGGATGTAGATCATCAAATAGGCAGGAAATATGTCCGCGGTTTAATTGCTCTTCAAGATGTCTCTATAGTGAAAACATGCAAGAAGCATTATTCCAACAAAACATTTTGGTTTTTTTTTGTCTCTGCTACTCAAAGCCTTTGTCCCGCCCTTGCGTTTAACGCAAAACTTGACAAGGTTGACTGTGATTGGCCACTTTTCTTGTCAGTCAAATCATGCTTTGGATTCTGATTTTCAACAGTTTGACACATTGCACTAAAATAAACACAAAGCACAGTGCTGTGATCGTGCGCTACATAAAACTGTCTATGCTGATCACATCGATGTTCTAGTACACAAAGGATTAAGTGTTAATTGTTGCATGATTTGGTGATTCCTCCATGTACCACTAATAGGAAGCCTGCGTTTGAGAACCACTGGCACAGACAGTACACCTATTTCCAAAATTTATTTCACACAGTACTCCATGTCATTTGCAGTGGTCTCATAATTATGTTAACCCTTTGGGAGATATTTCTGATGACTGGTTTAAAATCTGTCCAGAACCTTAAAACTCAGTATAATTTGCCTGGCAGCTGCTTTGAGGTTTATTCACATTAAATCAGCTCTTTGGGCAGGTCAGTGCTCCGGGCATATGGGTTACCTTGGAAATCTCTCAACGACGTATTCACTCATTGTATAAATAATTCTTCCTTCTGTGGAATCTCCCTTATCTGCTTCAGTTTCTTGAACATTCATACAAACTTCTATCTATTATAACTGTTCGGGCAAAGGATCTTTGAGGATGTGCATGCTTTTTCACATCAGGTATGAGGTTTAAATCAGCTCAGTTTTCAGAGATTAATTTCGCTGTTTAATTTTCACTGCTGAAAGTCCAAACAATGAGAAAATCCTTCCATGCTCAACTATACGAGCCCCAAACCAAGCGAGCCAGTTTGCCAACCGACCAAAGTAAAGGGGAAAAATAACCTCCAACCAGGCTTAGTTGGGCATGATCACTTCTCCTCTTGCCAAACTTCCTGTACAGAGCTGCAGTCTAGGCACCGGAGGCTGGAGAATGGTGGACATCCATTGTGGAGTTGCTGCAGATGGAAGAGGTCACCGGCTGGTGTACAGACTGACCCTTCAGGATCAATACATGGACTTGTGGGTCACTATAGGGTCTTAAAGGAATCATTATCATGCTCTACACCAGGAGCTCCCTCAAATACTGGGCAGCCAAAGCATTGAGGGCTTTGTAGGTAAACAGTAACATTGTAAATTAAATATTTAATAGGGAGTCAATGCACCGATGAAAGAACTGGAGTAGTGATTTCTTGGTTCTAGAAAGCACTCTAGCAGCTGCATTTTGAACCAGCTGCAGTTTGTTAGTGAGGCCAGCAGGGCAACCACCTAGTAACTCATTACAGTAGTCTAACTGAGAGGTCATGAAAGCATGACTAAGCTTTTCTGCATCAGTTATTGATAGTTTGGCAACATTAAGATGAAGAAATGGAGTTTTGCAGATGCTTAATCTGGCTTTACACAGGTTGCTGTCAGAAATGGCCCCAAAATTACTGACTGAAGATGAGGACTAGGTTAGGGCACACTTGTCAGCTCTACAAAGCTGACCAATCACAGCTTGCTCTCTTCACTGAGGTGTGCATCAGTGTCTGACTGCCACAGCAAGGGCTATGTGACAATCCAAAGGGTTGTGCTGAAGCATACTTGTGTGCTTGATGCAGAAGTATATAACATGCTACATTTTGATGGTAAAATATAACCCTTTAAACCAGGGGTGTCAACTCAATTCCTGGAGGGCTGAAGCCCTGAACAGCTTAGTTCCAACCCTGCTCCAACACACTTACCTGTAGGTTTCAAACAAGCCTGAAGGACTCAATTAGTTTGATCAGGTGTGTTTAATTAGGATTGGAACTAAACTGTGCAGAGCTGCGGCTCTTTTGGAACAGAGTTTGACACCCGTGTTAAACGATGGCTGTTAAGTATTCAAGCATTAAATGAATGCAGCAAGTGAAAAACGGATTTGAAAATGCATCAGGATATAAAAAACTATATATCAGCTTGACATTTTTAGAAAATATTTGCATAGCTACCCAGTATATTAAAGATCAGGGAACAAAACAACACAAGTGTTACACAGCCCCATAAATGTCAAACTTGTGTATAACTGAATCACATAATGGCCTACTGCTGAAATGCTGAATTGCTCATTAACATGTCAAAACCTAGTGATTATTTTGAGAGCAATACCGACTATTAGTTTATTAAATTCATTCATGCGACTAGTTTATTAGAGCATATATAGACTAAGAAATCATACAACAGTACCCTGGACAGCAGTGCCACTCTAAAGCTTTAGAGCAAAGTCCAATTATTGTAAGTTGACTTTCTACCATAGGCTTCGATAAGCATTTCTTATTTGCTTTATTCGATGCGCAGCAGGAAAGTCTGCATGTAGTCATTGGTTTAGTTCTCTCCTGGATCATAGCGAGATTTGTGCTACCAAATACAGTGCTGCATGCAATAAACTTGCGTCAGTCAGGCGAATTAAAGGTCTCAAATGCTCAGGATGTCAATGAAATTATTAAACTCACCATTAATAAAATAATAGGCTATTTCATTATTTTAGATGACTGGTTAGAAAATAAACCATGTATAAAATAAGTCAATGAAATAACGGAGATTCACTTCTCTTCCAGAGAGTGCTCTATTGTTTAAACCCTTTTAAAACTATTGTTAGACCAGGCAGCACTAATACAGTTTTATTTTCCACTCATGCTGCAACAGCTCTTTTTAACATTACACAACCCATCAGTAGTTGCCTTTAATGCAATGTAAACCACTCCCTTTGTTCAATTAAACTGAATAGCTGAAACACTTTCAAGTTAATAAAAACAAAAGCAACCAAGTGTCTAAACTGTTATGCCGCTCTATCATATTGGGGTGCTACATATAGGTACATGTTACAGCACCTTTTTTAGAGGTCGTATGTTGCGCGCCTCTGGCTTAATTTTATTTGGAGGGAAAATGACAAATGCAACAATTAAAAATGTTTGCAGGGGAATAAAGGTATTTAAGATCTTTGAACATGACAATTAAACTATGATAATGTATCAATAATGCATTTGTATTACAATAGCAGAAATATATTTACTGTGGCAACCCCAGATTGATAAAGGGACGAAGCCAAAAAGAAATAAATGATTACGCATAGAAGATGTTGACCAGATGTTTGATATCTCTGACCCTGCTGATTTCACTTTTGCACACATTATACAGTGTCACTTTGTTATCTGCCGCTCCACTGACTGTAAAATGCTTCCACACAGAACATGCATT
Source organism: Danio rerio (assembly GCF_049306965.1). NCBI lineage: Eukaryota > Metazoa > Chordata > Actinopteri > Cypriniformes > Danionidae > Danio > Danio rerio. The sequence continues at coordinate 58,886,674 of NC_133189.1, forward strand.
TTTTTTTTGACTGGTGGAGGACCAAGAAATGGCTCAGCAGCAGTCTCACTCTTTTTGACTTTCTGGGTGCCCAAATGTATATGAGGAGTTTCAAGTTAATAAAAAGTGACGGGAAACTATGCTAAGGTTAACTAGCCTATAGCATATATCTTGCTGTCTGCAAAAGACAGTAATTTAGACGTACCATATAACTCCCATAAGTGCATACTATTCGACACCACTGCACAGCATCATTTTAACCTTTATAAACAAACGTTAACGTTACTGTCATCAGTCTATTGTCTAAATTACCATGCTAACAGAGCTAACGTTGCGTAAACGGAGCACCCGATTGCAGATATCAAAAATGCAGTGTAATGGAATATCCCGATCAAACTCCGCTTCAACTACGCTACAAGTTTATAAACTGCATCTGGAACCCAATTAAGGTACAAAAATCTATTTAACAAAAATAGTGATGCAGTAAAGTGTTCACTCAGCTGAGCCTTCTCGGTTCCTGTGGAGAAGCTTGTGCCAGACACCTTTTACCTCCGCCCCACCCTCCGACTTCTGACTGAGCCTCACTCACTCACTCACTCTCACTCATGCACTGGTCTCATGAGGAAATGCTGCTTTTTGATGTTTTTCTTGCTCCCGAAAACATATTTTTTTCCAGAATTTGTTCGAAATAAGTATTCGTAAAAACACGCTATTCATGCCTTTCCGAATACTGCATTTGGGTTCGGCTCCACCCTTAATATATATAAATGACGCTTGATGGCTAGTTTAAATGAGTTTAGATTAAGTTCATTGTCTCCTTTCCATAAGATCGAGATGGCAGTTTTATCTGGATTAGCCTAAACATTGACCCTAACTCTTTGCCCACCTGTGTCCTGTCCCATATGGATTGTGGGGAGGGACTCGGACTGGTGCATGAACCTGAAGCTCAAAGGCTGGGAGTGCATGGCCTAAACTGTTCTAGAATCCTTTGGTTACTTGTCCTGAATCGTAAAAGAAGAAAGCAGTGGGTGTCTACATCAGCAGTAACTAAATCTACTTTTTATAAATTGAAACGGCCCTAACCAACCCCCACCCCTAAACGACCAAAAGAGGCTTGGCATGTATTTAGATGTTCATCTACTTTTCTATCGAAAGATAGCTCTAACCAAAAGCGGTTTGGTATTTACTTGAATCTCTTTCATCTCATATCAACTATTTGATATTTCTTTCACCTTTATCATTGTTTCCTGTATCTACATCCTTGTTTCCTGGATTTCTTTAGTATTCTTTGAAAATTTCTTAGGTTTCACAATCCTTTGATCTTTTAAAACACTAGCCTGTTATTTTGGATCAATGTCATCTACTTGGATACCATCTTTCATTATTTGAATGAAATTAGGAATAGGATTTGAATCCTCTTCGTGTACTTGTTTCTAGACTGGAATATAGCACTGGCCCACACCTAACCCTAACCGCAAGGGATTCTAACCCACTCATTAACTGAACTGTTAGTAATCAAAGCAGCAAATTCATTAAAGCATTTAAGGAAAATTGAGGGAGGGTATTTATTTACAATTAGGTTAGACATTTAGTCAAACAAACTTGTGTTTTGTAACTGAAGAACAAACTTAAAGTCAAACAATTCTTGGATCATCTTGATTTCTCAATTTTGAATACTCTCCTACTCCTAGACTGTAATAGCCCTCACCCACCCCTACACCTAACTACAAGGTGTATTTTGGATCTATAGAAAGGGGAAAATGAAATGGCAATTTAATCTTAACCTAAAAATTAACCAACTCTTTGCTTACCTCTGTGTCCTGTCCCATATGGACTGTGATAGACTCAAGACTGGTGTGTGAACCTGAAGCCCAGAAAGGCTGGAGTGCATGGCCTAAAAAGGTCTAACATCCTTGGGTTCCTCTTTCTGAACTGTCAAGTAGAAAAATATAGCAGCAAATATGGCCCAACATAAGCAGTTACTAAATTTAATGCGGATGAAACAGCCCTAACCAACCCCCACCCCTAAACAACAGAAAGAAGCTTGGCATGTGTTTGGATCATGTTAATACTTTTTATAAATAGAATCTGCTAACCCAACCAAAAAGTTTTATTCAGATCATTTTAATGTCAGATCATCTATTGGATCTTCCATATGCGTCATGGTTTCATTTTATCTACATCTTGGTCATCTGGATTTCCTTAGTGCAATCTTTGAAAACTCTAATCAGTTTAACAATCCTCATCTTTTTTTTTCTCTCTCTTCGAACACTAGCCTTATCTTGGATCGATGTCATCTACTTGGATACTATGTCACTTGAATCATCATTTATTCCCATCCACACCAATCATGGATCTTTCACCAAGATTGTTCAATGTTCAGTTCTTTCTTGCATTCTTAACCAGCATTTTGAATCCTCTTCATCTACTTTTTTTGTAGACAAAATATACCACTGTCTTACATGTAACAGTAACCGCAATGGTTTCTTAACCAATCCTAAACTTCTCAAGCAACAAATCATTTTTTTAAAGCATTGAAGGAAAATTGACTAAACCATGTCTACCCTTAAGTCAAACCTAATTGTAAATAACAACCTTCCCTCAAACTTAACCCTAAAACCAGATGTTTTGTAACTGAAGAACATAACTATTTTAACACACAACCCTAAACAAAATCTGGTCATTTCTTAAGTTAAGAACATTACCCCTACTGAACTCTACCCCTAGTATACTGAATTAGTAGTTAATTATTAATATAAAAATATATTATTATAAAAATATATTATAATATATAAATATTATAATATATAAATATTAAAGTCAACTAGGGGTAGTCAACTAGGGGTAGTCAACTAGGGGTAGTCAACTAGGGGTAGTCAACTAGGGGTAGTCAACTAGGGGTAGTCAACTAGGGGTAGTCAACTAGGGGTAGTCAACTAGGGGTAGTCAACTAGGGGTAGTCAACTAGGGGTAGTCAACTAGGGGTAGTCAACTAGGGGTAGTCAACTAGGGGTAGTCAACTAGGGGTAGTCAACTAGGGGTAGTCAACTAGGGGTAGTCAACTAGGGGTAGTCAACTAGGGGTAGTCAACTAGGGGTAGTCAACTAGGGGTAGTCAACTAGGGGTAGTCAACTAGGGGTAGTCAACTAGGGGTAGTCAACTAGGGGTAGTCAACTAGGGGTAGTCAACTAGGGGTAGTCAACTAGGGGTAGTCAACTAGGGGTAGTCAACTAGGGGTAGTCAACTAGGGGTAGTCAACTAGGGGTAGTCAACTAGGGGTAGTCAACTAGGGGTAGTCAACTAGGGGTAGTCAACTAGGGGTAGTCAACTAGGGGTAGTCAACTAGGGGTAGTCAACTAGGGGTAGTCAACTAGGGGTAGTCAACTAGGGGTAGTCAACTAGGGGTAGTCAACTAGGGGTAGTCAACTAGGGGTAGTCAACTAGGGGTAGTCAACTAGGGGTAGTCAACTAGGGGTAGTCAACTAGGGGTAGTCAACTAGGGGTAGTCAACTAGGGGTAGTCAACTAGGGGTAGTCAACTAGGGGTAGTCAACTAGGGGTAGTCAACTAGGGGTAGTCAACTAGGGGTAGTCAACTAGGGGTAGTCAACTAGGGGTAGTCAACTAGGGGTAGTCAACTAGGGGTAGTCAACTAGGGGTAGTCAACTAGGGGTAGTCAACTAGGGGTAGTCAACTAGGGGTAGTCAACTAGGGGTAGTCAACTAGGGGTAGTCAACTAGGGGTAGTCAACTAGGGGTAGTCAACTAGGGGTAGTCAACTAGGGGTAGTCAACTAGGGGTAGTCAACTAGGGGTAGTCAACTAGGGGTAGTCAACTAGGGGTAGTCAACTAGGGGTAGTCAACTAGGGGTAGTCAACTAGGGGTAGTCAACTAGGGGTAGTCAACTAGGGGTAGTCAACTAGGGGTAGTCAACTAGGGGTAGTCAACTAGGGGTAGTCAACTAGGGGTAGTCAACTAGGGGTAGTCAACTAGGGGTAGTCAACTAGGGGTAGTCAACTAGGGGTAGTCAACTAGGGGTAGTCAACTAGGGGTAGTCAACTAGGGGTAGTCAACTAGGGGTAGTCAACTAGGGGTAGTCAACTAGGGGTAGTCAACTAGGGGTAGTCAACTAGGGGTAGTCAACTAGGGGTAGTCAACTAGGGGTAGTCAACTAGGGGTAGTCAACTAGGGGTAGTCAACTAGGGGTAGTCAACTAGGGGTAGTCAACTAGGGGTAGTCAACTAGGGGTAGTCAACTAGGGGTAGTCAACTAGGGGTAGTCAACTAGGGGTAGTCAACTAGGGGTAGTCAACTAGGGGTAGTCAACTAGGGGTAGTCAACTAGGGGTAGTCAACTAGGGGTAGTCAACTAGGGGTAGTCAACTAGGGGTAGTCAACTAGGGGTAGTCAACTAGGGGTAGTCAACTAGGGGTAGTCAACTAGGGGTAGTCAACTAGGGGTAGTCAACTAGGGGTAGTCAACTAGGGGTAGTCAACTAGGGGTAGTCAACTAGGGGTAGTCAACTAGGGGTAGTCAACTAGGGGTAGTCAACTAGGGGTAGTCAACTAGGGGTAGTCAACTAGGGGTAGTCAACTAGGGGTAGTCAACTAGGGGTAGTCAACTAGGGGTAGTCAACTAGGGGTAGTCAACTAGGGGTAGTCAACTAGGGGTAGTCAACTAGGGGTAGTCAACTAGGGGTAGTCAACTAGGGGTAGTCAACTAGGGGTAGTCAACTAGGGGTAGTCAACTAGGGGTAGTCAACTAGGGGTAGTCAACTAGGGGTAGTCAACTAGGGGTAGTCAACTAGGGGTAGTCAACTAGGGGTAGTCAACTAGGGGTAGTCAACTAGGGGTAGTCAACTAGGGGTAGTCAACTAGGGGTAGTCAACTAGGGGTAGTCAACTAGGGGTAGTCAACTAGGGGTAGTCAACTAGGGGTAGTCAACTAGGGGTAGTCAACTAGGGGTAGTCAACTAGGGGTAGTCAACTAGGGGTAGTCAACTAGGGGTAGTCAACTAGGGGTAGTCAACTAGGGGTAGTCAACTAGGGGTAGTCAACTAGGGGTAGTCAACTAGGGGTAGTCAACTAGGGGTAGTCAACTAGGGGTAGTCAACTAGGGGTAGTCAACTAGGGGTAGTCAACTAGGGGTAGTCAACTAGGGGTAGTCAACTAGGGGTAGTCAACTAGGGGTAGTCAACTAGGGGTAGTCAACTAGGGGTAGTCAACTAGGGGTAGTCAACTAGGGGTAGTCAACTAGGGGTAGTCAACTAGGGGTAGTCAACTAGGGGTAGTCAACTAGGGGTAGTCAACTAGGGGTAGTCAACTAGGGGTAGTCAACTAGGGGTAGTCAACTAGGGGTAGTCAACTAGGGGTAGTCAACTAGGGGTAGTCAACTAGGGGTAGTCAACTAGGGGTAGTCAACTAGGGGTAGTCAACTAGGGGTAGTCAACTAGGGGTAGTCAACTAGGGGTAGTCAACTAGGGGTAGTCAACTAGGGGTAGTCAACTAGGGGTAGTCAACTAGGGGTAGTCAACTAGGGGTAGTCAACTAGGGGTAGTCAACTAGGGGTAGTCAACTAGGGGTAGTCAACTAGGGGTAGTCAACTAGGGGTAGTCAACTAGGGGTAGTCAACTAGGGGTAGTCAACTAGGGGTAGTCAACTAGGGGTAGTCAACTAGGGGTAGTCAACTAGGGGTAGTCAACTAGGGGTAGTCAACTAGGGGTAGTCAACTAGGGGTAGTCAACTAGGGGTAGTCAACTAGGGGTAGTCAACTAGGGGTAGTCAACTAGGGGTAGTCAACTAGGGGTAGTCAACTAGGGGTAGTCAACTAGGGGTAGTCAACTAGGGGTAGTCAACTAGGGGTAGTCAACTAGGGGTAGTCAACTAGGGGTAGTCAACTAGGGGTAGTCAACTAGGGGTAGTCAACTAGGGGTAGTCAACTAGGGGTAGTCAACTAGGGGTAGTCAACTAGGGGTAGTCAACTAGGGGTAGTCAACTAGGGGTAGTCAACTAGGGGTAGTCAACTAGGGGTAGTCAACTAGGGGTAGTCAACTAGGGGTAGTCAACTAGGGGTAGTCAACTAGGGGTAGTCAACTAGGGGTAGTCAACTAGGGGTAGTCAACTAGGGGTAGTCAACTAGGGGTAGTCAACTAGGGGTAGTCAACTAGGGGTAGTCAACTAGGGGTAGTCAACTAGGGGTAGTCAACTAGGGGTAGTCAACTAGGGGTAGTCAACTAGGGGTAGTCAACTAGGGGTAGTCAACTAGGGGTAGTCAACTAGGGGTAGTCAACTAGGGGTAGTCAACTAGGGGTAGTCAACTAGGGGTAGTCAACTAGGGGTAGTCAACTAGGGGTAGTCAACTAGGGGTAGTCAACTAGGGGTAGTCAACTAGGGGTAGTCAACTAGGGGTAGTCAACTAGGGGTAGTCAACTAGGGGTAGTCAACTAGGGGTAGTCAACTAGGGGTAGTCAACTAGGGGTAGTCAACTAGGGGTAGTCAACTAGGGGTAGTCAACTAGGGGTAGTCAACTAGGGGTAGTCAACTAGGGGTAGTCAACTAGGGGTAGTCAACTAGGGGTAGTCAACTAGGGGTAGTCAACTAGGGGTAGTCAACTAGGGGTAGTCAACTAGGGGTAGTCAACTAGGGGTAGTCAACTAGGGGTAGTCAACTAGGGGTAGTCAACTAGGGGTAGTCAACTAGGGGTAGTCAACTAGGGGTAGTCAACTAGGGGTAGTCAACTAGGGGTAGTCAACTAGGGGTAGTCAACTAGGGGTAGTCAACTAGGGGTAGTCAACTAGGGGTAGTCAACTAGGGGTAGTCAACTAGGGGTAGTCAACTAGGGGTAGTCAACTAGGGGTAGTCAACTAGGGGTAGTCAACTAGGGGTAGTCAACTAGGGGTAGTCAACTAGGGGTAGTCAACTAGGGGTAGTCAACTAGGGGTAGTCAACTAGGGGTAGTCAACTAGGGGTAGTCAACTAGGGGTAGTCAACTAGGGGTAGTCAACTAGGGGTAGTCAACTAGGGGTAGTCAACTAGGGGTAGTCAACTAGGGGTAGTCAACTAGGGGTAGTCAACTAGGGGTAGTCAACTAGGGGTAGTCAACTAGGGGTAGTCAACTAGGGGTAGTCAACTAGGGGTAGTCAACTAGGGGTAGTCAACTAGGGGTAGTCAACTAGGGGTAGTCAACTAGGGGTAGTCAACTAGGGGTAGTCAACTAGGGGTAGTCAACTAGGGGTAGTCAACTAGGGGTAGTCAACTAGGGGTAGTCAACTAGGGGTAGTCAACTAGGGGTAGTCAACTAGGGGTAGTCAACTAGGGGTAGTCAACTAGGGGTAGTCAACTAGGGGTAGTCAACTAGGGGTAGTCAACTAGGGGTAGTCAACTAGGGGTAGTCAACTAGGGGTAGTCAACTAGGGGTAGTCAACTAGGGGTAGTCAACTAGGGGTAGTCAACTAGGGGTAGTCAACTAGGGGTAGTCAACTAGGGGTAGTCAACTAGGGGTAGTCAACTAGGGGTAGTCAACTAGGGGTAGTCAACTAGGGGTAGTCAACTAGGGGTAGTCAACTAGGGGTAGTCAACTAGGGGTAGTCAACTAGGGGTAGTCAACTAGGGGTAGTCAACTAGGGGTAGTCAACTAGGGGTAGTCAACTAGGGGTAGTCAACTAGGGGTAGTCAACTAGGGGTAGTCAACTAGGGGTAGTCAACTAGGGGTAGTCAACTAGGGGTAGTCAACTAGGGGTAGTCAACTAGGGGTAGTCAACTAGGGGTAGTCAACTAGGGGTAGTCAACTAGGGGTAGTCAACTAGGGGTAGTCAACTAGGGGTAGTCAACTAGGGGTAGTCAACTAGGGGTAGTCAACTAGGGGTAGTCAACTAGGGGTAGTCAACTAGGGGTAGTCAACTAGGGGTAGTCAACTAGGGGTAGTCAACTAGGGGTAGTCAACTAGGGGTAGTCAACTAGGGGTAGTCAACTAGGGGTAGTCAACTAGGGGTAGTCAACTAGGGGTAGTCAACTAGGGGTAGTCAACTAGGGGTAGTCAACTAGGGGTAGTCAACTAGGGGTAGTCAACTAGGGGTAGTCAACTAGGGGTAGTCAACTAGGGGTAGTCAACTAGGGGTAGTCAACTAGGGGTAGTCAACTAGGGGTAGTCAACTAGGGGTAGTCAACTAGGGGTAGTCAACTAGGGGTAGTCAACTAGGGGTAGTCAACTAGGGGTAGTCAACTAGGGGTAGTCAACTAGGGGTAGTCAACTAGGGGTAGTCAACTAGGGGTAGTCAACTAGGGGTAGTCAACTAGGGGTAGTCAACTAGGGGTAGTCAACTAGGGGTAGTCAACTAGGGGTAGTCAACTAGGGGTAGTCAACTAGGGGTAGTCAACTAGGGGTAGTCAACTAGGGGTAGTCAACTAGGGGTAGTCAACTAGGGGTAGTCAACTAGGGGTAGTCAACTAGGGGTAGTCAACTAGGGGTAGTCAACTAGGGGTAGTCAACTAGGGGTAGTCAACTAGGGGTAGTCAACTAGGGGTAGTCAACTAGGGGTAGTCAACTAGGGGTAGTCAACTAGGGGTAGTCAACTAGGGGTAGTCAACTAGGGGTAGTCAACTAGGGGTAGTCAACTAGGGGTAGTCAACTAGGGGTAGTCAACTAGGGGTAGTCAACTAGGGGTAGTCAACTAGGGGTAGTCAACTAGGGGTAGTCAACTAGGGGTAGTCAACTAGGGGTAGTCAACTAGGGGTAGTCAACTAGGGGTAGTCAACTAGGGGTAGTCAACTAGGGGTAGTCAACTAGGGGTAGTCAACTAGGGGTAGTCAACTAGGGGTAGTCAACTAGGGGTAGTCAACTAGGGGTAGTCAACTAGGGGTAGTCAACTAGGGGTAGTCAACTAGGGGTAGTCAACTAGGGGTAGTCAACTAGGGGTAGTCAACTAGGGGTAGTCAACTAGGGGTAGTCAACTAGGGGTAGTCAACTAGGGGTAGTCAACTAGGGGTAGTCAACTAGGGGTAGTCAACTAGGGGTAGTCAACTAGGGGTAGTCAACTAGGGGTAGTCAACTAGGGGTAGTCAACTAGGGGTAGTCAACTAGGGGTAGTCAACTAGGGGTAGTCAACTAGGGGTAGTCAACTAGGGGTAGTCAACTAGGGGTAGTCAACTAGGGGTAGTCAACTAGGGGTAGTCAACTAGGGGTAGTCAACTAGGGGTAGTCAACTAGGGGTAGTCAACTAGGGGTAGTCAACTAGGGGTAGTCAACTAGGGGTAGTCAACTAGGGGTAGTCAACTAGGGGTAGTCAACTAGGGGTAGTCAACTAGGGGTAGTCAACTAGGGGTAGTCAACTAGGGGTAGTCAACTAGGGGTAGTCAACTAGGGGTAGTCAACTAGGGGTAGTCAACTAGGGGTAGTCAACTAGGGGTAGTCAACTAGGGGTAGTCAACTAGGGGTAGTCAACTAGGGGTAGTCAACTAGGGGTAGTCAACTAGGGGTAGTCAACTAGGGGTAGTCAACTAGGGGTAGTCAACTAGGGGTAGTCAACTAGGGGTAGTCAACTAGGGGTAGTCAACTAGGGGTAGTCAACTAGGGGTAGTCAACTAGGGGTAGTCAACTAGGGGTAGTCAACTAGGGGTAGTCAACTAGGGGTAGTCAACTAGGGGTAGTCAACTAGGGGTAGTCAACTAGGGGTAGTCAACTAGGGGTAGTCAACTAGGGGTAGTCAACTAGGGGTAGTCAACTAGGGGTAGTCAACTAGGGGTAGTCAACTAGGGGTAGTCAACTAGGGGTAGTCAACTAGGGGTAGTCAACTAGGGGTAGTCAACTAGGGGTAGTCAACTAGGGGTAGTCAACTAGGGGTAGTCAACTAGGGGTAGTCAACTAGGGGTAGTCAACTAGGGGTAGTCAACTAGGGGTAGTCAACTAGGGGTAGTCAACTAGGGGTAGTCAACTAGGGGTAGTCAACTAGGGGTAGTCAACTAGGGGTAGTCAACTAGGGGTAGTCAACTAGGGGTAGTCAACTAGGGGTAGTCAACTAGGGGTAGTCAACTAGGGGTAGTCAACTAGGGGTAGTCAACTAGGGGTAGTCAACTAGGGGTAGTCAACTAGGGGTAGTCAACTAGGGGTAGTCAACTAGGGGTAGTCAACTAGGGGTAGTCAACTAGGGGTAGTCAACTAGGGGTAGTCAACTAGGGGTAGTCAACTAGGGGTAGTCAACTAGGGGTAGTCAACTAGGGGTAGTCAACTAGGGGTAGTCAACTAGGGGTAGTCAACTAGGGGTAGTCAACTAGGGGTAGTCAACTAGGGGTAGTCAACTAGGGGTAGTCAACTAGGGGTAGTCAACTAGGGGTAGTCAACTAGGGGTAGTCAACTAGGGGTAGTCAACTAGGGGTAGTCAACTAGGGGTAGTCAACTAGGGGTAGTCAACTAGGGGTAGTCAACTAGGGGTAGTCAACTAGGGGTAGTCAACTAGGGGTAGTCAACTAGGGGTAGTCAACTAGGGGTAGTCAACTAGGGGTAGTCAACTAGGGGTAGTCAACTAGGGGTAGTCAACTAGGGGTAGTCAACTAGGGGTAGTCAACTAGGGGTAGTCAACTAGGGGTAGTCAACTAGGGGTAGTCAACTAGGGGTAGTCAACTAGGGGTAGTCAACTAGGGGTAGTCAACTAGGGGTAGTCAACTAGGGGTAGTCAACTAGGGGTAGTCAACTAGGGGTAGTCAACTAGGGGTAGTCAACTAGGGGTAGTCAACTAGGGGTAGTCAACTAGGGGTAGTCAACTAGGGGTAGTCAACTAGGGGTAGTCAACTAGGGGTAGTCAACTAGGGGTAGTCAACTAGGGGTAGTCAACTAGGGGTAGTCAACTAGGGGTAGTCAACTAGGGGTAGTCAACTAGGGGTAGTCAACTAGGGGTAGTCAACTAGGGGTAGTCAACTAGGGGTAGTCAACTAGGGGTAGTCAACTAGGGGTAGTCAACTAGGGGTAGTCAACTAGGGGTAGTCAACTAGGGGTAGTCAACTAGGGGTAGTCAACTAGGGGTAGTCAACTAGGGGTAGTCAACTAGGGGTAGTCAACTAGGGGTAGTCAACTAGGGGTAGTCAACTAGGGGTAGTCAACTAGGGGTAGTCAACTAGGGGTAGTCAACTAGGGGTAGTCAACTAGGGGTAGTCAACTAGGGGTAGTCAACTAGGGGTAGTCAACTAGGGGTAGTCAACTAGGGGTAGTCAACTAGGGGTAGTCAACTAGGGGTAGTCAACTAGGGGTAGTCAACTAGGGGTAGTCAACTAGGGGTAGTCAACTAGGGGTAGTCAACTAGGGGTAGTCAACTAGGGGTAGTCAACTAGGGGTAGTCAACTAGGGGTAGTCAACTAGGGGTAGTCAACTAGGGGTAGTCAACTAGGGGTAGTCAACTAGGGGTAGTCAACTAGGGGTAGTCAACTAGGGGTAGTCAACTAGGGGTAGTCAACTAGGGGTAGTCAACTAGGGGTAGTCAACTAGGGGTAGTCAACTAGGGGTAGTCAACTAGGGGTAGTCAACTAGGGGTAGTCAACTAGGGGTAGTCAACTAGGGGTAGTCAACTAGGGGTAGTCAACTAGGGGTAGTCAACTAGGGGTAGTCAACTAGGGGTAGTCAACTAGGGGTAGTCAACTAGGGGTAGTCAACTAGGGGTAGTCAACTAGGGGTAGTCAACTAGGGGTAGTCAACTAGGGGTAGTCAACTAGGGGTAGTCAACTAGGGGTAGTCAACTAGGGGTAGTCAACTAGGGGTAGTCAACTAGGGGTAGTCAACTAGGGGTAGTCAACTAGGGGTAGTCAACTAGGGGTAGTCAACTAGGGGTAGTCAACTAGGGGTAGTCAACTAGGGGTAGTCAACTAGGGGTAGTCAACTAGGGGTAGTCAACTAGGGGTAGTCAACTAGGGGTAGTCAACTAGGGGTAGTCAACTAGGGGTAGTCAACTAGGGGTAGTCAACTAGGGGTAGTCAACTAGGGGTAGTCAACTAGGGGTAGTCAACTAGGGGTAGTCAACTAGGGGTAGTCAACTAGGGGTAGTCAACTAGGGGTAGTCAACTAGGGGTAGTCAACTAGGGGTAGTCAACTAGGGGTAGTCAACTAGGGGTAGTCAACTAGGGGTAGTCAACTAGGGGTAGTCAACTAGGGGTAGTCAACTAGGGGTAGTCAACTAGGGGTAGTCAACTAGGGGTAGTCAACTAGGGGTAGTCAACTAGGGGTAGTCAACTAGGGGTAGTCAACTAGGGGTAGTCAACTAGGGGTAGTCAACTAGGGGTAGTCAACTAGGGGTAGTCAACTAGGGGTAGTCAACTAGGGGTAGTCAACTAGGGGTAGTCAACTAGGGGTAGTCAACTAGGGGTAGTCAACTAGGGGTAGTCAACTAGGGGTAGTCAACTAGGGGTAGTCAACTAGGGGTAGTCAACTAGGGGTAGTCAACTAGGGGTAGTCAACTAGGGGTAGTCAACTAGGGGTAGTCAACTAGGGGTAGTCAACTAGGGGTAGTCAACTAGGGGTAGTCAACTAGGGGTAGTCAACTAGGGGTAGTCAACTAGGGGTAGTCAACTAGGGGTAGTCAACTAGGGGTAGTCAACTAGGGGTAGTCAACTAGGGGTAGTCAACTAGGGGTAGTCAACTAGGGGTAGTCAACTAGGGGTAGTCAACTAGGGGTAGTCAACTAGGGGTAGTCAACTAGGGGTAGTCAACTAGGGGTAGTCAACTAGGGGTAGTCAACTAGGGGTAGTCAACTAGGGGTAGTCAACTAGGGGTAGTCAACTAGGGGTAGTCAACTAGGGGTAGTCAACTAGGGGTAGTCAACTAGGGGTAGTCAACTAGGGGTAGTCAACTAGGGGTAGTCAACTAGGGGTAGTCAACTAGGGGTAGTCAACTAGGGGTAGTCAACTAGGGGTAGTCAACTAGGGGTAGTCAACTAGGGGTAGTCAACTAGGGGTAGTCAACTAGGGGTAGTCAACTAGGGGTAGTCAACTAGGGGTAGTCAACTAGGGGTAGTCAACTAGGGGTAGTCAACTAGGGGTAGTCAACTAGGGGTAGTCAACTAGGGGTAGTCAACTAGGGGTAGTCAACTAGGGGTAGTCAACTAGGGGTAGTCAACTAGGGGTAGTCAACTAGGGGTAGTCAACTAGGGGTAGTCAACTAGGGGTAGTCAACTAGGGGTAGTCAACTAGGGGTAGTCAACTAGGGGTAGTCAACTAGGGGTAGTCAACTAGGGGTAGTCAACTAGGGGTAGTCAACTAGGGGTAGTCAACTAGGGGTAGTCAACTAGGGGTAGTCAACTAGGGGTAGTCAACTAGGGGTAGTCAACTAGGGGTAGTCAACTAGGGGTAGTCAACTAGGGGTAGTCAACTAGGGGTAGTCAACTAGGGGTAGTCAACTAGGGGTAGTCAACTAGGGGTAGTCAACTAGGGGTAGTCAACTAGGGGTAGTCAACTAGGGGTAGTCAACTAGGGGTAGTCAACTAGGGGTAGTCAACTAGGGGTAGTCAACTAGGGGTAGTCAACTAGGGGTAGTCAACTAGGGGTAGTCAACTAGGGGTAGTCAACTAGGGGTAGTCAACTAGGGGTAGTCAACTAGGGGTAGTCAACTAGGGGTAGTCAACTAGGGGTAGTCAACTAGGGGTAGTCAACTAGGGGTAGTCAACTAGGGGTAGTCAACTAGGGGTAGTCAACTAGGGGTAGTCAACTAGGGGTAGTCAACTAGGGGTAGTCAACTAGGGGTAGTCAACTAGGGGTAGTCAACTAGGGGTAGTCAACTAGGGGTAGTCAACTAGGGGTAGTCAACTAGGGGTAGTCAACTAGGGGTAGTCAACTAGGGGTAGTCAACTAGGGGTAGTCAACTAGGGGTAGTCAACTAGGGGTAGTCAACTAGGGGTAGTCAACTAGGGGTAGTCAACTAGGGGTAGTCAACTAGGGGTAGTCAACTAGGGGTAGTCAACTAGGGGTAGTCAACTAGGGGTAGTCAACTAGGGGTAGTCAACTAGGGGTAGTCAACTAGGGGTAGTCAACTAGGGGTAGTCAACTAGGGGTAGTCAACTAGGGGTAGTCAACTAGGGGTAGTCAACTAGGGGTAGTCAACTAGGGGTAGTCAACTAGGGGTAGTCAACTAGGGGTAGTCAACTAGGGGTAGTCAACTAGGGGTAGTCAACTAGGGGTAGTCAACTAGGGGTAGTCAACTAGGGGTAGTCAACTAGGGGTAGTCAACTAGGGGTAGTCAACTAGGGGTAGTCAACTAGGGGTAGTCAACTAGGGGTAGTCAACTAGGGGTAGTCAACTAGGGGTAGTCAACTAGGGGTAGTCAACTAGGGGTAGTCAACTAGGGGTAGTCAACTAGGGGTAGTCAACTAGGGGTAGTCAACTAGGGGTAGTCAACTAGGGGTAGTCAACTAGGGGTAGTCAACTAGGGGTAGTCAACTAGGGGTAGTCAACTAGGGGTAGTCAACTAGGGGTAGTCAACTAGGGGTAGTCAACTAGGGGTAGTCAACTAGGGGTAGTCAACTAGGGGTAGGGTTAGGGTTAGGGTTAGGGTTAGGGTTAGGGTTAGGGTTAGGGTTAGGGTTAGGTTAGGGTTAGGGTTAGGGTTAGGGTTAGGGTTAGGGTTAGGGTTAGGGTTAGGGTTAGGGTTAGGGTTAGGGTTAGGGTTAGGGTTAGGGTTAGGGTTAGGGTTAGGGTTAGGGTTAGGGTTAGGGTTAGGGTTAGGGTTAGGGTTAGGGTTAGGGTTAGGGTTAGGGTTAGGGTTAGGGTTAGGGTTAGGGTTAGGGTTAGGGTTAGGGTTAGGGTTAGGGTTAGGGTTAGGGTTAGGGTTAGGGTTAGGGTTAGGGTTAGGGTTAGGGTTAGGGTTAGGGTTAGGGTTAGGGTTAGGGTTAGGGTTAGGGTTAGGGTTAGGGTTAGGGTTAGGGTTAGGGTTAGGGTTAGGGTTAGGGTTAGGGTTAGGGTTAGGGTTAGGGTTAGGGTTAGGGTTAGGGTTAGGGTTAGGGTTAGGGTTAGGGTTAGGGTTAGGGTTAGGGTTAGGGTTAGGGTTAGGGTTAGGGTTAGGGTTAGGGTTAGGGTTAGGGTTAGGGTTAGGGTTAGGGTTAGGGTTAGGGTTAGGGTTAGGGTTAGGGTTAGGGTTAGGGTTAGGGTTAGGGTTAGGGTTAGGGTTAGGGTTAGGGTTAGGGTTAGGGTTAGGGTTAGGGTTAGGGTTAGGGTTAGGGTTAGGGTTAGGGTTAGGGTTAGGGTTAGGGTTAGGGTTAGGGTTAGGGTTAGGGTTAGGGTTAGGGTTAGGGTTAGGGTTAGGGTTAGGGTTAGGGTTAGGGTTAGGGTTAGGGTTAGGGTTAGGGTTAGGGTTAGGGTTAGGGTTAGGGTTAGGGTTAGGGTTAGGGTTAGGGTTAGGGTTAGGGTTAGGGTTAGGGTTAGGGTTAGGGTTAGGGTTAGGGTTAGGGTTAGGGTTAGGGTTAGGGTTAGGGTTAGGGTTAGGGTTAGGGTTAGGGTTAGGGTTAGGGTTAGGGTTAGGGTTAGGGTTAGGGTTAGGGTTAGGGTTAGGGTTAGGGTTAGGGTTAGGGTTAGGGTTAGGGTTAGGGTTAGGGTTAGGGTTAGGGTTAGGGTTAGGGTTAGGGTTAGGGTTAGGGTTAGGGTTAGGGTTAGGGTTAGGGTTAGGGTTAGGGTTAGGGTTAGGGTTAGGGTTAGGGTTAGGGTTAGGGTTAGGGTTAGGGTTAGGGTTAGGGTTAGGGTTAGGGTTAGGGTTAGGGTTAGGGTTAGGGTTAGGGTTAGGGTTAGGGTTAGGGTTAGGGTTAGGGTTAGGGTTAGGGTTAGGGTTAGGGTTAGGGTTAGGGTTAGGGTTAGGGTTAGGGTTAGGGTTAGGGTTAGGGTTAGGGTTAGGGTTAGGGTTAGGGTTAGGGTTAGGGTTAGGGTTAGGGTTAGGGTTAGGGTTAGGGTTAGGGTTAGGGTTAGGGTTAGGGTTAGGGTTAGGGTTAGGGTTAGGGTTAGGGTTAGGGTTAGGGTTAGGGTTAGGGTTAGGGTTAGGGTTAGGGTTAGGGTTAGGGTTAGGGTTAGGGTTAGGGTTAGGGTTAGGGTTAGGGTTAGGGTTAGGGTTAGGGTTAGGGTTAGGGTTAGGGTTAGGGTTAGGGTTAGGGTTAGGGTTAGGGTTAGGGTTAGGGTTAGGGTTAGGGTTAGGGTTAGGGTTAGGGTTAGGGTTAGGGTTAGGGTTAGGGTTAGGGTTAGGGTTAGGGTTAGGGTTAGGGTTAGGGTTAGGGTTAGGGTTAGGGTTAGGGTTAGGGTTAGGGTTAGGGTTAGGGTTAGGGTTAGGGTTAGGGTTAGGGTTAGGGTTAGGGTTAGGGTTAGGGTTAGGGTTAGGGTTAGGGTTAGGGTTAGGGTTAGGGTTAGGGTTAGGGTTAGGGTTAGGGTTAGGGTTAGGGTTAGGGTTAGGGTTAGGGTTAGGGTTAGGGTTAGGGTTAGGGTTAGGGTTAGGGTTAGGGTTAGGGTTAGGGTTAGGGTTAGGGTTAGGGTTAGGGTTAGGGTTAGGGTTAGGGTTAGGGTTAGGGTTAGGGTTAGGGTTAGGGTTAGGGTTAGGGTTAGGGTTAGGGTTAGGGTTAGGGTTAGGGTTAGGGTTAGGGTTAGGGTTAGGGTTAGGGTTAGGGTTAGGGTTAGGGTTAGGGTTAGGGTTAGGGTTAGGGTTAGGGTTAGGGTTAGGGTTAGGGTTAGGGTTAGGGTTAGGGTTAGGGTTAGGGTTAGGGTTAGGGTTAGGGTTAGGGTTAGGGTTAGGGTTAGGGTTAGGGTTAGGGTTAGGGTTAGGGTTAGGGTTAGGGTTAGGGTTAGGGTTAGGGTTAGGGTTAGGGTTAGGGTTAGGGTTAGGGTTAGGGTTAGGGTTAGGGTTAGGGTTAGGGTTAGGGTTAGGGTTAGGGTTAGGGTTAGGGTTAGGGTTTAGGGTTAGGGTTAGGGTTAGGGTTAGGGTTAGGGTTAGGGTTAGGGTTAGGGTTAGGGTTAGGGTTAGGGTTAGGGTTAGGGTTAGGGTTAGGGTTAGGGTTAGGGTTAGGGTTAGGGTTAGGGTTAGGGTTAGGGTTAGGGTTAGGGTTAGGGTTAGGGTTAGGGTTAGGGTTAGGGTTAGGGTTAGGGTTAGGGTTAGGGTTAGGGTTAGGGTTTAGGGTTAGGGTTAGGGTTAGGGTTAGGGTTAGGGTTAGGGTTAGGGTTAGGGTTAGGGTTAGGGTTAGGGTTAGGGTTAGGGTTAGGGTTAGGGTTAGGGTTAGGGTTAGGGTTAGGGTTAGGGTAGGGTTAGGGTTAGGGTTAGGGTTAGGGTTAGGGTTAGGGTTAGGGTTAGGGTTAGGGTTAGGGTTAGGGTTAGGGTTAGGGTTAGGGTTAGGGTTAGGGTTAGGGTTAGGGTTAGGGTTAGGGTTAGGGTTAGGGTTAGGGTTAGGGTTAGGGTTAGGGTTAGGGTTAGGGTTAGGGTTAGGGTTAGGGTTAGGGTTAGGGTTAGGGTTAGGGTTAGGGTTAGGGTTAGGGTTAGGGTTAGGGTTAGGGTTAGGGTTAGGGTTAGGGTTAGGGTTAGGGTTAGGGTTAGGGTTAGGGTTAGGGTTAGGGTTAGGGTTAGGGTTAGGGTTAGGGTTAGGGTTAGGGTTAGGGTTAGGGTTAGGGTTAGGGTTAGGGTTAGGGTTAGGGTTAGGGTTAGGGTTAGGGTTAGGGTTAGGGTTAGGGTTAGGGTTAGGGTTAGGGTTAGGGTTAGGGTTAGGGTTAGGGTTAGGGTTAGGGTTAGGGTTAGGGTTAGGGTTAGGGTTAGGGTTAGGGTTAGGGTTAGGGTTAGGGTTAGGGTTAGGGTTAGGGTTAGGGTTAGGGTTAGGGTTAGGGTTAGGGTTAGGGTTAGGGTTAGGGTTAGGGTTAGGGTTAGGGTTAGGGTTAGGGTTAGGGTTARGGTTAGGGTTAGGGTTAGGGTTAGGGTTAGGGTTAGGGTTAGGGTTAGGGTTAGGGTTAGGGTTAGGGTTAGGGTTAGGGTTAGGGTTAGGGTTAGGGTTAGGGTTAGGGTTAGGGTTAGGGTTAGGGTTAGGGTTAGGGTTAGGGTTAGGGTTAGGGTTAGGGTTAGGGTTAGGGTTAGGGTTAGGGTTAGGGTTAGGGTTAGGGTTAGGGTTAGGGTTAGGGTTAGGGTTAGGGTTAGGGTTAGGGTTAGGGTTAGGGTTAGGGTTAGGGTTAGGGTTAGGGTTAGGGTTAGGGTTAGGGTTAGGGTTAGGGTTAGGGTTAGGGTTAGGGTTAGGGTTAGGGTTAGGGTTAGGGTTAGGGTTAGGGTTAGGGTTAGGGTTAGGGTTAGGGTTAGGGTTAGGGTTAGGGTTAGGGTTAGGGTTAGGGTTAGGGTTAGGGTTAGGGTTAGGGTTAGGGTTAGGGTTAGGGTTAGGGTAGGGTTAGGTTAGGGTTAGGGTTAGGGTTAGGGTTAGGGTTAGGGTTAGGGTTAGGGTTAGGGTTAGGGTTAGGGTTAGGGTTAGGGTTAGGGTTAGGGTTAGGGTTAGGGTTAGGGTTAGGGTTAGGGTTAGGGTTAGGGTTAGGGTTAGGGTTAGGGTTAGGGTTAGGGTTAGGGTTAGGGTTAGGGTTAGGGTTAGGGTTAGGGTTAGGGTTAGGGTTAGGGTTAGGGTTAGGGTTAGGGTAGGGTTAGGGTTAGGGTTAGGGTTAGGGTTAGGGTTAGGGTTAGGGTTAGGGTTAGGGTTAGGGTTAGGGTTAGGGTTAGGGTTAGGGTTAGGGTTAGGGTTAGGGTTAGGGTTAGGGTTAGGGTTAGGGTTAGGGTTAGGGTTAGGGTTAGGGTTAGGGTTAGGGTTAGGGTTAGGGTTAGGGTTAGGGTTAGGGTTAGGGTTAGGGTTAGGGTTAGGGTTAGGGTTAGGGTTAGGGTTAGGGTTAGGGTTAGGGTTAGGGTTAGGGTTAGGGTTAGGGTTAGGGTTAGGGTTAGGGTTAGGGTTAGGGTTAGGGTTAGGGTTAGGGTTAGGGTTTAGGGTTAGGGTTAGGGTTAGGGTTAGGGTTAGGGTTAGGGTTAGGGTTAGGGTTAGGGTTAGGGTTAGGGTTAGGGTTAGGGTTAGGGTTAGGGTTAGGGTTAGGGTTAGGGTTAGGGTTAGGGTTAGGGTTAGGGTTAGGGKTWGGGTTAGGGTTAGGGTTAGGGTTAGGGTTAGGGTTAGGGTTAGGGTTAGGGTTAGGGTTAGGGTTAGGGTTAGGGTTAGGGTTAGGGTTAGGGTTAGGGTTAGGGTTAGGGTTAGGGTTAGGGTTAGGGTTAGGGTTAGGGTTAGGGTTAGGGTTAGGGTTAGGGTTAGGGTTAGGGTTAGGGTTAGGGTTAGGGTTAGGGTTAGGGTTAGGGTTAGGGTTAGGGTTAGGGTTAGGGTTAGGGTTAGGGTTAGGGTTAGGGTTAGGGTTAGGGTTAGGGTTAGGGTTAGGGTTAGGGTTAGGGTTAGGGTTAGGGTTAGGGTTAGGGTTAGGGTTAGGGTTAGGGTTAGGGTTAGGGTTAGGGTTAGGGTTAGGGTTAGGGTTAGGGTTAGGGTTAGGGTTAGGGTTAGGGTTAGGGTTAGGGTTAGGGTTAGGGTTAGGGTTAGGGTTAGGGTTAGGGTTAGGGTTAGGGTTAGGGTTAGGGTTAGGGTTAGGGTTAGGGTTAGGGTTAGGGTTAGGGTTAGGGTTAGGGTTAGGGTTAGGGTTAGGGTTAGGGTTAGGGTTAGGGTTAGGGTTAGGGTTAGGGTTAGGGTTAGGGTTAGGGTTAGGGTTAGGGTTAGGGTTAGGGTTAGGGTTAGGGTTAGGGTTAGGGTTAGGGTTAGGGTTAGGGTTAGGGTTAGGGTTAGGGTTAGGGTTAGTAGGGTTAGGGTTAGGGTTAGGGTTAGGGTTAGGGTTAGGGTTAGGGTTAGGGTTAGGGTTAGGGTTAGGGTTAGGGTTAGGGTTAGGGTTAGGGTTAGGGTTAGGGTTAGGGTTAGGGTTAGGGTTAGGGTTAGGGTTAGGGTTAGGGTTAGGGTTAGGGTTAGGGTTAGGGTTAGGGTTAGGGTTAGGGTTAGGGTTAGGGTTAGGGTTAGGGTTAGGGTTAGGGTTAGGGTTAGGGTTAGGGTTAGGGTTAGGGTTAGGGTTAGGGTTAGGGTTAGGGTTAGGGTTAGGGTTAGGGTTAGGGTTAGGGTTAGGGTTAGGGTTAGGGTTAGGGTTAGGGTTAGGGTTAGGGTTAGGGTTAGGGTTAGGGTTAGGGTTAGGGTTAGGGTTAGGGTTAGGGTTAGGGTTAGGGTTAGGGTTAGGGTTAGGGTTAGGGTTAGGGTTAGGGTTAGGGTTAGGGTTAGGGTTAGGGTTAGGGTTAGGGTTAGGGTTAGGGTTAGGGTTAGGGTTAGGGTTAGGGTTAGGGTTAGGGTTAGGGTTAGGGTTAGGGTTAGGGTTAGGGTTAGGGTTAGGGTTAGGGTTAGGGTTAGGGTTAGGGTTAGGGTTAGGGTTAGGGTTAGGGTTAGGGTTAGGGTTAGGGTTAGGGTTAGGGTTAGGGTTAGGGTTAGGGTTAGGGTTAGGGTTAGGGTTAGGGTTAGGGTTAGGGTTAGGGTTAGGGTTAGGGTTAGGGTTAGGGTTAGGGTTAGGGTTAGGGTTAGGGTTAGGGTTAGGGTTAGGGTTAGGGTTAGGGTTAGGGTTAGGGTTAGGGTTAGGGTTAGGGTTAGGGTTAGGGTTAGGGTTAGGGTTAGGGTTAGGGTTAGGGTTAGGGTTAGGGTTAGGGTTAGGGTTAGGGTTAGGGTTAGGGTTAGGGTTAGGGTTAGGGTTAGGGTTAGGGTTAGGGTTAGGGTTAGGGTTAGGGTTAGGGTTAGGGTTAGGGTTAGGGTTAGGGTTAGGGTTAGGGTTAGGGTTAGGGTTAGGGTTAGGGTTAGGGTTAGGGTTAGGGTTAGGGTTAGGGTTAGGGTTAGGGTTAGGGTTAGGGT